>NC_090387.1:77202343-77502343 GCF_036365525.1 Heterodontus francisci
TCTGGTTGCGGTTGAATACAACCATACAGAGTGGGAATGAACCAGCTTAAAATGTGCATCCTGGTTGTCTTGGATACAGCCACTCAGAGACTGAGGTTAAATATACAATGTTGCGATTAATTTTTGGAACTAGCTGAAAAACCGGCTTTTGACAGATACAGATACACAAACTGTCTGCCAGCATATACTGAAGGAAATAGGAGAGCTCTCCCTCTGTCTGTTTAGACCCTATTTATTATACTCTCAGAATTCTGAAAAGTCAAGCCAGATTAATTTCTTCAAAGAAAATAGACAATTACTTTAACTACTGAACTTCATCGCTGAGAAGAAGAACAACAACACTTCAACTGCTGATCTAGATTACCAACTGTCCTATCGTTGAAGAACATTTTTTCCTCATCGGACAGCTGCAAGGTCTTCAAGCAACCTTGGACAGTTCCACATTGGAAGATTCCACTTCAGCAGGAGTGTAAATCTGCAAGGACTTTTATTTTGTTAAATGGTGTTTATACCTTAATAGTGTTTAAGAATTTAGTTTTCTCTAATAAACTGTTAATTTGTTGATCTAAAGATACCTGGTTTGGTTAGCCTCATTCGGGGGTTAATAGATGGTTCAATTCAAGCTGTGGTTTTCTTTAATTTGGAAAGTTTAGAGTGATACGTTGGGCGATCTATGGAGGGAAAGGATTGAATTGACAGTGTGTTTCTCCCACTGTAATCAGAATCATATATTTTGATTGGGGGCTTTGTCTTGAGCAGTCAGTCATAACATACTGGAAATAGTTTCTCTTTATTTACTCCATCAAAACCCCTCATGGTTTGAACATTCTGCATTAATTTACCCATTAACCGTTTCTGCTGTCAGAAGAACAGCCCCAGCTTCTCTAATATCGCCACATAACTGAAGTCCCTCATCTCTGTTTCCATTCCAGTAAATCTCCACTGCACCCTATCTCAAGCCTTGACGTCATCCTAAAGCATAGTGCCCAGAATTGAACACAATACCCCATATGGGGGCTAACCAGTGATTTAAAAAGGTTCAGTAATACTTCCTTATTTTTGTGTCCCATGCCTCCATTTATAAAGCCAAGAATCCCATAAGCCTTTTTAATTCAGTCTCAACTTGTGTTGCCACCTTCAAAAGGCTGTGCACCTGTAGGGGAGACAGTGGCATAGTGGTAATATCACTGAACAAGTAATCTTGAGGCCCAGGCTAATGTCCTGGGGAGATGGGTTCAAATTTCACTACAGCAGCTGGTGGAGTTTCAATTCAATTAATTCATGAAAATCTGGAATTTAAAGCCAGCTTCTGTAATGGTGCCATGAAACTATCATCGATTATTATAAAAACCCGTCTGGTTCAATAATGTCCTTTATGGAAGGAAATCTGCTATCCTTGCCTGGTCCGGCCTACATGTGACTCCACAGCAATGTGGTTGACTTTTAACTACCCTCTGAAATAGCCTAGGAAACTACTCAGTTGGTAATGGCAATTAGGGATGGACAACAAATGCTGGCTTTGCCAGTAAAGCCCACATTCGATAAAAGAATTTTAAAAAGACTGCAATTGTTGACAACGCAATTGGTAGGTGGCGGTGTTTTGGCACATGCGCAAATACAGCATGTGCCACTAAAACGTCACAGCTTGCGACTGTAGCAGCTGCCAGGACTAAAGATGGCGCTGCTCAAAGAATCACACAGATGAAACCTAACAAACACGTGGCAGCATACAATGACCGGAGTGAGAGAGTGGAGCGGGCCGGGAGAGCAGCGTGGGGGGCGGGGGAGAGCAGCGCAGGGGGCGGGGAGACCAGCGCAGGGAGAGCAGCGGTGACAGTGACGGCGGCGGGGGAAAGAGGGGGGGGAAGAGGGAGGGGGGGAAAAGAGGGAGGGGGGAAAGAGGAGGAGAGGGGAAGAAAGAGGGAGGGGGGAAGAAAGAGGGAGGGGGAAAGAGGGAGGGGATAAAGAGGGGGGAAAGAGGGGGGAAGAGGGAGGGAGGGGGGAAAGGGGGGCAGAAAGAAGGGGGGAAGAGGGAGGGAGGGAGGGGGGAAAGAGGGAGGGAGGGAGGGGGGAACGAGGGAGGGAAGGGGGAAAGAGGGAGGAGGGGGGAAAGAAGGAGGGAGGGGGGAAGAGGGAGGGGAGAAAGAGGGAGGGGAGAAAGAGGGAGGGAGGGGGAAAGAGGGAGGAGGGGTAAAGGGGGGGTAAAGAGGGAGGGGGAGAAAGAGGGAGGGAGGGGGGAAAGAGGGAGGGATGGGGGAAAGAGGGAGAGGGGGAGAAGAGGGAGGGAGGGGGGAGGGAGGGAGGGGGAAGAGGGAGGGAGGGAGGGGGAAGAGGGAGGGGAGAAAGAGGGAGGGGGGGAAGAGGAGGAGGTGTAAAGGGGGAGGGGGTAAAGAAGGAGGGGAAGAGGGAGGGATGGGGAAAGAGGGAGGGGTTCGAAAAGAGAGAGGGGGAGAGCTGGGGGAAGGGGGGAGAGCTGGGGAGGGGGGAGAGCTGGGGGAGAGGGTGGAAGGGGAGAGGGTGGAGAGGGAGGAGGGGGGGAGGGAGGAGGGGAGAGGGAGGGGGTGGGGGAGAGGAGAGAGTGGGGGGGGGAGGGCGGGGGTGGGGGAGAGTGGGGGGGAGCAGTGGAGCGGAAGAGGAGTGCTTTTTCTGTGCATGCGCCATAAGCACAACAGCAAAGACTTACCAGCCAGTCCCTGCACGCTCGCTCACCGCGGCACTCTAGGGCCTCTCGCTTCCGGCCCTCTCCATTCAGTCATTCCCTCCAGCTGCGGATGCCCAATCCAGTTGCTTTCTCCTCTACCCTGTTGCTTTCTCCCCTACTTCTCAACAGTACTTCAGGCATTGCAACTGTCTGGTCCCTGCATTTTGCATGCTCCCTCTCCCCACCCCTCCCCCCCTCTCCATTTTCACCTCCCCCCTCTTCACCCACCCCTCCCTCCCCCTCTTCACCCACCCCTCCCTCCCCCTCTTCACCCACCCCTCTATCCCCCTCTTCACCCACCCCTTTATCCCCTCTTCACCCTGCCCTCCTCTACCCCCCTACCTCCACCCCTCCCTCTACCCCCTCTACCTCCACCCTTCCCTCTACCTCCCTACCTCCACCCCTCCACCACAGTTGAATATCTGAAGTGCAGTTGCAAAGTCGGGGAAATAGCATCCAAAACAAAACCTCAACAATTCCGGGTTTAATTATTGAGAAGTTTTATTAAGTTCATTAAGTATCCGAGGAACTGCTGTGCATGGATACATGAGTGTTGTGTCCAGCATTCCCGTGAGGCAGACAGGCCGAGTCTCTGCTATGCACAGCTAAAGAGATTGTTCCTGGAGAGCCTTGTGGTGAATGAAAGCTTGGCTCTCTATTCCACTACTGTATTGTCCATGTGAAGAAGGCAAAGTCACAAGAGTCTGAGCTCAGTCTATTCTCGGTGAATGTCCCCCAAGCGCATCCCAATGTGCATTCCCAATTCATCCATAAATGCAATGTTCTTTCCACATCGTGACAAGCTCCGCAGCATGATCCAGTTGCCTTCGTTGCTTGAATGCTGACCTTAAGTCTCAAGGATTGTTTTCTCAACGGCATGTTTTACATGAAAAGAAATAAAGCAAATCAGAGTCAGAGCTTGCCTCCCTCCATCCACTGAAATTACAGTTGCACACACCTTTTTAAGTTCTGCAGTGAAGGTACCAATTGATAACGTCGCCAATGAAGCACTTATTACCCACCTCAGATGCAGGAATCAGCACATCCTTGCATCCTCTCCTGCACTGCCTCCTTTGCTTGAATGCCGTCCTTAAGTCTCAAGGATGGTTTTCTCAAGGGCACGTTTTACATGAAAGGAAATAATGAAAGAACATCAGTGTCAGAGCTTCCCTCCCTCCAATGAAATTACTGTTGCGCATGCTTTATGCTCTGCAGGATAGGCATGTACTGATAACACCGCCAATGAATCACTTAGTACCCACCTCAGCTGCAGGAGTCAGGATGATGTAACTGCCCCTATCTCGTGATGGTTCAATGCTGCTCTAAGGGAAAACATGAATGATGTGAGGGTGCTGGAAAAAGAAGCACATTTCTTTTGGACGATGAACATAAAGCAGGCCATTTAGCCCAGCTGTTCCCTGCTAGTGGTTCTGCTACTCGTGCGTCTTCCCATCCATTCCCATTTAATCCTGCCTACTACTATCAGCATCACCTTCCATTTCTTTCACTCTTACCTACCTTTGACTTAAAGCAACATTGAGGATGGAGAATGGTGTGGCTGCACTCCCACCTCACCAGTTGTGTACGCAGCAAGAGCATTCACATTTGTGCTACCACTGGACAAGGCATGCTTGTTTCTTTTAGTGCTCAGTCTCTTCTTTCTGGATGTTCCCCAAGTGCTTGAACTCTTTGGACGCCCTCTCTGCTTGACAGGCAGCAGCTGGCAATTGCGGAGTCTCACAAGGCTCTGCATGGTTGTTTCAAAGGCGGATGGGGAAACAGGTGGCTGTGTGTCCACGTGCACTGCTTGGATGGGTGTAGGAACAGGTGGCTGTGTGTCCATGTGCACTGCTCAGATATTTGCAGGAACAGGTGGCTGTGAGTCCATGTGCACTGCTTGGATGGGTGCAGGAACAGGTGACTGTGTAACTGAACAGCAAGGAGAGGGTACCGCAGGTGGGGGAAGTGGAGCTTTGAACAGGCAGGCGTATGTATGGTCCATCAGATCATTAGACCTCGTGCCCTCACCAAAACGCTAGCCATCCCCAGGTGTGTTGCTGGCAGCAGTTTACATGTGCACCATGACAAGGTCCCAAAATCTGGTGTGCACCAGTCCAGAGGAGGTTGCGCAGAGGTAGTCGCCCAGCCATTGCTCCATCCAGGAAATCACAACAAAGGCAGTCCGTAGACACGGGGGTGGTATGCGCGTGGCTTTGTGGGCACAGGATCTCACTGACGAGATGTATTGATACTGCAAATCTAATCTTGGTTCAATGCGCATCAAGGAACAGCTTTACAGGACTGACAAGCTACACAAGTGGAAATGTAGTGACCGCAGCACCTACCTCTGATTCGGTCTCACTCCAGTGGAACGGATGCGTGGCTGCCCATAGTGTACACAGCACAGCCTCACCGAGGCATACTTAAAGCGGATGGGAATTTCGACTCGCTGTCTCTTGTTCTCCCTCTCAAGCGTATGGGTGCTCACTTTTTTAAATAGACTCCCCGTTGCCTGTAAGCACAACAGCAAAGCGCATTTAAATAGCATTGTTAACATAGTGAAACATAACAAGGCACATCACAGGATGTGCCTGCAGACCATGCTACCTGTTGAAACATCTCAGGTTTACTGCTGAAGTCGTCATAACTCTCGAACTCCTGGGTTGTGAAGGTGGCAAAGAACTGCTCTGTGGAATCTACTGAAGTTGCCATCATCGAAGTTTGAAGTTCAGGAAGGCTATTAAGGGACCACACGGGAAACATGAGATGAGATAAGAAATACAGAATGCATTCCATTGAAACGTTACATGTGCTGGACTGCAGCACATGTTTTCAGAGCAGCTTACAACGGTGACTGGAGTACATGCGGTGCCCCAGACAATGGAAATGTTTTCTGAGCAACTTACAACAGGGACTGGAGCACATGCAGTGCCCCAGACAATGGAAATATTTTCAGAGCAACTTACCTTGGAACAATCTCCTCTGTCTAATAAAAATGAAGCAAATCTCCAAAACGACTAAATAATTGAGATAAAATGCGAGAAAATGCCCGACGAAACCTCTCCTCCTTCCACTTTCAAAAACTCGCGCCGACGCTTTGACGCATGCGTGAATATCGGAAGATTGACACATGCGTGAATATCGGAAGATTGCAAGACGCGCATGCGCAGAGGCCAACCTGGCGCATTGGCTGAGGAAGACGACGTTACGCGATGACGTCATCTGCGCATGCGCAAACTGGTCCTGGCAAGCCGGACCGCAGCGCATGCGCAGAGAGCAGGAGACCGTCTGCGCATGTGCGCACCGCGGCGCAGCCTGATGACGTCAGCGTTGGCAAGCGTTGTCATGAATCACTTTGTTTAAAAAAATACACTTACCAATCTTTATTTCTGCGGCCCCTTTAACTTACTTTACTTTATATTTACTCTCCTCACTCTTCCTAACAAAGTACATCACTTGTCCACATTAAATTGCATCTGTTATATATCTGTCCATTTCACCAGTCTGCCTATGTCCTCCTGAAATATGTAGGACCAACATAATTGATCCTCATAACCCAATCCCTTCACTCTTTCAATCATTTTGGTTGTTCTCTTCTATATCATTTCAAAAATTGCAATAACATTTTTTGTACTGTGGCTACCAGAAGTGTACACAGTATTTTATGTGCGGTTCCACCAATGATTACCTCACTATTTTGGCTCAATATATTTGGCTTTTAATACATTCCAAAATCTGCTTTCATTTACTCACTTCCAGTGACCATTGTTGCAAAAGCTTCAGTTTATTGTAAATCAGGATCCCTATATCTCTTTGATTTTCCTTACCCATTATTTTCTTTCTACTTAAGTAACATCTGAACACAGTGGGTAGTTTCCCTCTGGAGTGGGGTTGATGGCCACTGAGTGATTGTGGTAGTTCCAGCCAGCTGGCCAGAAGGCCCAGCCAATTTTGATGGCCAGTTATGATTTGCATATCATTGACCAGCTACCCAGGCATTGGGATCATTGACAGGCAGCTGACCTGAATGCAAGGTGGGAGCTCCACTTGATACATCCAGTATTTAAAGGGTGAATGTGCTTCTTAAAGCAAGGTGTATAGTCGTCCTCACAAAAGTGCTGTCTGTCGACTGGAAGCGATTTCAGAGCTGCTATTGCTCCAGTGGCCCTCAGAAGTGTGACTTCTGCTGCTTAATTGTGTGATTTCTCAGTATTAGCTGTTTTTCTGTGGCCTCAGAAGCGTGACTTCTGCTGTTTCTCCACTTGCTTGCAACATTTGCAGAATGTCGAGAAGAGCTTTACTATTCAGTGATGTCACAATGGTGGTACTAGTGGAGTAGGTATGAGAGAGCAGGCAGGTCCTCTTCCCAAAGGAGTGCATCAGAGTGCTGAAACACCCACAAGCTGCTGACTACCGAGGTAGTGAGAGCCCTTAGCATTATCCCAAGAACATGGTTTCAGTGCAGGAAGAGGCTCAATGCACGGACAACATTGGTCTTCCTCACAGCAAACACCCCACCCCCACCTCAACCACACCACCACACCAAACCCCCATCCCCCACACGCCACTGTGCATGCTTCCTCTCCAATCACAGCAGATCATACCAGCAGCTCCCTTTCTCCTTACAAGAACACACCCACCCACTGCTCATGGCCTCACAACAGTCACAACTGGAAGGCCTTACGCTCATCTGCTATTCACTTTCACTTTTTCTCAGGCGAACCTATATTTGTGACATAACCGTAATCTGGATTGTCTCAGTGTTGTGTCATGGACATAAATCAGACTGGATGGATTTGAACTGGAGGCTTCTGGAGAAATTAGTCAGGACTTAGAACAGTCACCTTGCTTATGAGTTGAAAGAGGAAAGCAAGATTAGAGATAGGAACTATTCAGAGCAAATAAGTGCAGGAGTGATGATTGCAATTTTAAAGGACATGAGGAAGGTTTGATACCTATTGCAAAGGAACCATTAACAACGTCAGCTATCATGAGAGCCAAGAGTGGTATTTGAGTGAACAGGAGCTGCATGGCGAGAGGATCAATCCTAGCAACTACATGCCAGTTAGTTTAACATTGATGTTGGGTAAGGATTTAGAAAATATAATCAGGGGAAATGTCATGGATACTTAGAGAGCATTGAGTTAATTAAGGATAGCCAGCATGGATTTGTAAAAGGCAGATCATGCTTGACAAATCTAATTGAATTTTTTGATGAAGTAGCAGAGAAAGTTGATGAAGGGATTACGATGAATATTGTTTATATAGATTTTAAGAAAGCATTTGATTAGGAACCACAAAAAAGGCTGGTTACAAAAACTGCAGCTGATGGAATAGGAGGGTCAGTGTCCAATTGGATTTTTTAAAAATTGGCTTTTGGACAGAAAACAGAGAGTTGGAGTATATGGTTGCTTTTCAGACTGGAGGCTGATGTGCAGTGGTGTTCTCCAAGGGTCAGTGCTGGTACCACTGCTTTTTTGATATATATAAATGATAGGAACAACAGGTCCACAAATAGTTTCAAGAAATAAAAGCTCCATAAGTTGTTGACATGCCAACATACAAAAAGGATAAACAGAAAATACCAGTTGGTCCATCAAACCTACCCCACCCAGATCAAACTCTTTCCCTTCCCGCAACCACCCTCCCCTCCCCCCTCACATCCACCCTCACAGCCATGTAATCTGCTGGGAGAGGTTAGAAACAGTGCCAATCAGGGAACAAATATCTTCAAAATTCCTCTTTGACCCCCTCAGGCAGTCAAAATCAGTCCAAGTACCAAGTAGTATCTATATTATAAATTCTATAAAGACCTTCTACATGATATGACCTTTGGCCTAGTCAAGAAAATGTCCAGCCCCCTCTTGAAGGCAATTCAGAGAGACAGCACCCACCACCCCAGCTGGCAATGTAGTGGGAAAGAGGACCACCTCATATCCAGTCTATTCCTACTTTTACATAGTTTAAACTCATGCCTTCTGGTCGTCTCCAATCTGTTAAACTGGAATAATCCATCAATACCATCGCTATCCAGGCCCTTAATTATTTTATGATTTATTATAAGGTAAATCAGCCCTCCTCATCCTTCTCGACCTGTCTGCAGTCTTTTATACGGTTGACCATACTATCTTTCTCCAATGCCTTTGCACTGTTGTTTAGCTGTGTGGAACTGCACTCTATCTAATTGTAGCAAGAGTATCACTTGCAATGGCTTCACTTCCTAGTCCCACACCACTACCTCTGGTGTACCCCAAGGATCTATCTTTAGCCATATGGCCTAAGATTGCTTTTCATGGCTCGGTGTCTAATTTTGCTTTATAGTGCTGATGTGAAGCACCGTGGGATGCTTTATTACATTTTCTTTTTACTTTGGCCTCCTTATCTCGAGAGACAATGGGTAAGAGCCTGGAGGTGGTCAGTGGTGTGTGGAGCAGCGCCTGGAGAGGCTATAAAGGCCAATTCTAGAGTGACAGGCTCTTCCACAGGTGCTGCAGAAAAATTTGTTTGTCGGGGCTGTTACACAGTTGGCTCTCCCCTTGTGCTTTTGTCTTTTTTCCTGCCAACTGCTAAGTCTCTTCGACTCGCCACACTTTAGCCCTGCCTTTACGGCTGCCCGCCAGCTCTGGCGAACGCTGGCAACTGACTCCCACGACTTGTGATCAATGTCACAGGACTTCATGTCACGTTTGCAGACGTCTTTAAAGCAGAGACATGGACGGCCAGTGGGTCTGATACCAGTGGCGAGCTCGCTGTACAATGTGTCTTTGGGGATCCTGCCATCTTCCATACGGCTCACATGGCCAAGCCATCTCAAGCGCCGCTGACTCAGTAGTGTGTATAAGCTGGGGATGTTGGCCGCCTCGAGGACTTCTATGTTGGAGATACGGTCCTGCCACCTGATGCCAAGTATTCTCCGGAGGCAGCGAAGATGGAATGAATTGAGACGTCGCTCTTGGCTGACATACGTTGTCCAGGCCTCGCTGCCATAGAGCAAGGTACTGAGGACACAGGCTTGATACACTCGGACTTTTGTGTTCCGTGTCAGTGCACCATTTTCCCACAGTCTCTTGGCCAGTCTGGACATAGCAGTGGAAGCCTTTCCCATGCGCTTGTTGATTTCTGCATCTGGAGACAGGTTACTGGTGATAGTTGAGCCTAGTTAGGTGAACTCTTGAACCACTTCCAGAGAGTGGTCGCCAATATTGATGGATGGAGAATTTCTGACGTCCTGCCCCATGATGTTCGTTTTCTTGAGGCTGATGGTTAGGCCAAATTCATTGCAGGCAGCCGCAAACCTGTCGATGAGACTCTGCAGGCGCTCTTCAGTATGAGATGTTAAAGCAGCATCGTCAGCAAAGAGGAGTTCCCTGATGAGGACTTTCCGTACTTTGGACTTCGCTCTTAGACGGGCAAGGTTGAACAACCTGCCCCCTGATCTTGTGTGGAGGAAAATTCCTTCTTCAGAGGATTTGAACGCATGTGAAAGCAGCAGGGAGAAGAAAATCCCAAAAAGTGTGGGTGCGAGAACACAGCCCTGTTTCACGCCACTCAGGATAGGAAAGGGCTCTGATGAGGAGCCACCATGTTGAATTGTGCCTTTCATATTGTCATGGAATGAGGTGATGATACTTAGTAGCTTTGGTGGGCATCCAATCTTTTCTAGTAGTCTGAATAGACCATGTCTGCTGACGAAGTCAAAGGCTTTGGTGAGATCAATGAAAGCAATGTAGAGGGGCATCTGTTGTTCGCGGCATTATTACATTAAAGCCACTATATAAATACATATTGTTGTTATAGATCTCTAACAGGTCCCTTTTAAGTCTACACTGCTCTAAAGGCTCTTAAGCCTATCTGGGTAGCTGTGGTTCTTTAAGGTAGGAATCATTCTCATAGCTCTCCTCTGGACCTTTTCCAAAGCCTCTATATCACCCACCATGTGAGGGGACCAAAATGTGTGGCCCGCTCAACTAGCACATCTAAATCTTTTTAGATTTGATTGCACTCCTTTACCATTTTAACTTTTACACGGATTTATGTGGCATCTCCAAATTTACTTACCATAGTCCCAACACCACCATCCAGATCATTAATAAAGCCTCTGAAGAGTAGCGGGCCTTGGACCTAAGTGATGCCACTATTATAATGCCTTCAAGCTGAATCACATTCAGAAACAACAACTTTTTGGCTGTGGGATCACAGCCAGTTCCCAATTCAGTGTTTCAAATTTCTACTGATAACACAAGATTCCACTTTCTGAACTAACCTAGTGCGAGACGTTCTGAAAATTAGGTACTAGTACCACTGCCCCAGTGACTTCCTCAAAACTCCCTATCAAATTTATTAGACACGACCTGCGTTTTCAGAAGTCATGTTGTGTATTTGTAATGGATCCTTCCCTTTCCCAGTGATCATAAAGGACATCTCTTCTGATCTCTTCTAGCATCTTCCTAATAATGCATATCAGGCTGATAGGCCGGGAGTTACCTGGCTCTGATTTGTCCCCTGTTTTGAAAACAGGAACTATATGAACTAGATTCCAGTCCAAGGGAACTATCTTTAACTCCATTGGACTACTGAAAGGGGCTCACAAAGTACCCATCCCACCTCCTTAATCAATTTTCAGTTTTCCTAATCTATCCAGAATTATTATTCTAATATTAATAATGCTTTTCAATGCCGAGCAGCCCTCATCTGGAACATAAGCATCATCTATAGACTGATGCAACACAATCAATCAGCAGCCCTGCCATAACCTGAAAATCAGTTTGAAACTGCCCTACAGTATCATTTAATGGCCCTTTATGGTCCTTAATGGTCTTCTGACTTCTAACACAGCGAAAAAAGCTTTTGCTATAGCTGCAATGAGACCCGAGTGTCCTTGTACACCAGTCGCTGAAAGCAAGCACTCAGCTGCAGCAACCAGTTAGGAAGGTGAATGTTATGTTGGCCTTCATTGCAAGAGGATTTGAGTACAGGAGCAAGGATGTCTTACTGCATTTATACAGGGCCTTGGTGAGACCACATCTGGCGTATTGTGTGCAGTTTTGGTCTCCTTATCTGCGGAAGGATGTTCTTGCCATGGAGGGAGTGCAAAGAAGATTTACTAGGCTGATTCCTGGGATGGCAGGATTGGCATATGAGGAGAGATTGGGTTGACTAGGTCTATATTCACTAAAATTTAGAAGAATGAGAGGGGATCTCATAGAAACCTCTAAAATTCTAACAGGACTAGACAGGCTAGATGCAGGGAGGATGTTCCCGATGGCTGGGGAGTCCAGGACCAGGGGTCAGGATATGGGGCATGCCATTTAGAACCGAGATGAGGAGAAATTTTTTCACTCAGAGGGTGGTGAACCTGTGGAATTCTCTACCGCAGAAGGCAGTGGAAGCCAAGTCATTAAATATATTCAAGAAGGAGATAGATATATTTCTTAATGCCAAAGGGATCAAGGGATATGGGAGAAAGCAGGAACAGGGTACTGAATTAGACAATCAGCCACAATCCTTTTTGAATGGCAGAGCAGGCCCGAAGGGCTGAATGGCCTACTCCTGCTCCTATTTTTCTAAGTTTCTATGTTTCTATGTTTCTGCCACAATTTTGCACCATCCACTTTTTCAGAGATTTCCTGGATAATCTTATGGCTATTTTTGTCTTCTTTAATTGCACACGATACTTTTCCCTGTTCTCATGTGAGTTGAAAGCCTTATGTTTGTTGAATACCTTCTGTTTGAATCAATTTTGTCTCTGTACATTTCTTGTCAACCATACTGGTTTTGTTTTACCATGTTCTCTTCTTTTAACCATTTTCGACATACATGGCTTCATTCTGTTTGAGAATAGTTTGACTAGGACCTATTTGCCCTCAGCACTTGATTTCTTATCTAGTAGGGTTACTCAGTCCACTTTTGCCAGATCTCAGCCATTTTTGTAAAGTTAGCCCCCTTAAAATCTGAGAACAGCATTAGGTTGGCCAGTAAGATTAAACCTAATTATGTTATAACATTAGGTATTAGATTCAAGAGCAAAGGGAGCAGAAATATGAGCTTTGAGGAAACAATTAGTTATGGAGAAAAGACTCCAAAGGTTGGCTAGGCTGATTGGCAAGAATAAGTGAATTTTGTAAAGGAGAGTCCAGCACAGAAGAATCACACTAGACTTGGTGATGGATAATGAGGCCAGTTGTTCACCAACATTGCTTCACTGGGAACAAGGGCATCAAAAGTGGACTTGGATGTGAAGGAATGGTTTATTCATCCAACAAGAGATATCAGGGCTAATGGCAGTCCAATATGTAAGGAATTGTGAGTTAGAAAGTAATTAGGGAACTAATCAGAAGTTATTTTTCCATGGGAAATTGTGGGTTGTAATTGGAAGGCTCAGAATATATGAAAGGAAAAGGAGACAAGGATGTGGTCAAAGATAGCTTTATTGACTACAACAACATACATTGATATAGCACCTTTAACTTTGAAAAACATCCCAAGATGCCTCAGTGAACAATGCACCAGATGCAGAAAGGCCATGAGAAATGGTGAAGTCAAAAGGATGCCCTTTGGGTATGGCAGGAAATTTATGTAAAGAGCTGAGAGTAAATAATGAGAAGAAGGCACGCAAACTGAAAGAAGCACCTAGCAGAATTTAGATGCAAATTGACATCATGGATAATAGAGTCAAAAGCAAGGAAAGGAGAAAAGGAAGGATATCACAATTAGGAAGTCAGCAGGAGACTGGCAGGGCAGTAAACAACATGGGTTTTGAAATGGAGGCTGGGAGGATGAAGCAGGGCTTTGCGGAATATTTCCGTTCAGTCTGCAATCATGACCATGAGTTTCCATCACCTGTAATTCTCCACCTTGCTCTCACGCTTACTGCTCTGTCCTCGGCCTCCTGCAGTCTTCCAATGAAGCACAATGCAAGCTTGAGGAACAGCACCTCGTCTTCCAACTAAGCACTCTGCAGCCTTCTGGACTCAACATTGAATTCAATAATTTCAAACCATAACCTTTGCACCCAAATAAATGAAAGCTAAATACTGCAGATGCTGGAAATCTAAAATAAAAACAGAAAGTGCTGGAAATACTCAGCAGGTCTGGCAGCATCTGTGGAGAGAAGCAGAGTTAATGTTTCGGGTCTGTTCTGATGAAAGGTCACAGACCTGAAACGTTAACTCTGCTCCTCTCTCCACAGATGCTGTCTGACCTGCTGAGCATTTCCAGCACTTACTATTTTTACCTCTGCACCCATTTTGTTTCCCCTTTCTTTGCAGATTTAGGTTTTACTGTCTTGTTTTTCTCTTCTGTTTGCTTTTGAGCCATTCTGTCATTCACACCTCCTCTAAACATATTTTTGTTTGTCACATTACCAATCCCTTTTGTCATTTAATCTCTCCTGTCTTCCACACTAACACAGACCTTCCCTTTTGTTCTTTCTCCAACCCTTCCCCCTTCACTTAATACTTCCATCTTTTTGTAATTCTGCTGAAAGATCATTGGCCTGAAACATTAACTCTGTTCCTCTCTCCACAGATGCTGCTTGACCTGCTGAGTATTTCCATCATTTTCTGTTTTAATTTGAAATCTCCAGTAGCCGCAGTGTTTTGCTTTTATTTTGCAACAGGGTGAGATGTTCGAAAGAGTAACTGCCAGGAAAGTAGGGGAAGAGGTCAAAGTGCAATTTGGTGATTAGGGCTATACTGCTGCCACAGCAACTACAGCAGGGAAAGTATAATCGGCTGGCAAAGTTTCAGTCAGTGGAAAAAAATCATTTGATAAGCAAGAGAGGCAATCGAGGAAGGCATGGTACTGTGAAAAGGGGAGGAGAAAAGGACATAGTAGATAGGAAGAGTCCATGGTCACATGAGAAAGGAACATAATTGGATAGGAATTAGTGGAGGAAAGTGCAGGGATCAGAACTGTTGTTAGATTAGGAGGGATGGGAGCAGAAAAGCAGCCCAAAACTCCAGGTGAAAAAGAAAAGCAACACTGGAATCGAAACTGGCCAAAGTACAGTGGAGCAAAGGCAATGTCAACATACTATCAGTGAATGAAGTTAACGTACAGATAAACTAGAAGAAACAAGGAGATAGGGTCAAATTCAGCACAGGTCGACCCAAAGGCATACAAAGGAAGAGGTTAATGCAGACAAAGGTGACCTTGAATCGAGAGGCCAGCAGCAGAGCAGATTCACAGCACAATATAATTTGTGCACTGTTAATACTTCACTTGGTGTGGAGGAGAAATAAACGCTGAGGGAGCTCATTGTTTTGTTGAATTCTTTCCCTTTCTATTGTAATTTAATTCAGTTGTACGCAATAGTCTCCAAATACATAAATTGTATTCTGAGGACAATCTCGACAAAAGGAACCTTGGCAAAGAAAACTTTCATGGAGTAAAAATTAATCACAGTTCCTGATCATTGACCTAAAGACAGACAGCAGAACTAAGTATAAATCAGCAAGCAGCAACTTTCAATGTCTCTAAATTCAGAAACAGCACAGTGGCGCAGTGGTTAGCACTGCAGCCTCACAGCTCCAGCAACCCAGGTTCAATTCTGGGTACTGCCTCTGTGGAGTTTGCAAGTTCTCCCTGTGTCTGTGTGGGGGTGCTCCGGTTTCCTCCCACATGCCAAAAGACTTGCAGGCTGATAGGTTAATTGGCCATTATAAATTGCCCCTAGTATAGGTAGGTGGTCGGGAAATATAGGGACAGGTGGGGATGTGGTAGGAATATGGGATTAGTGTAGGATTAGTATAAATGGGTGGTTGATGGTCGGCACATACTCGGTGGGCCGAAGGGCCTGTTTCAGTGCTGTATCACTAAACTAATACCTCAGTTGGGTGAGTCAGTGACCCCGCAGCACATATACAGCTGGAGCCGCGAGTGAGGGAGAACTCAACTTGAATTTGCCGATAATCCGAGAAAGAGCAACAGAACACAGTATTCTTTTATTGAAAGGAACAGTAAATACAGGCTTTGCAGCAGTACCACTTTACGGAAGGCTATAGTGTATACAGTACCCGGGAAAGAGCCTCTTTATGGGACGCCTTATTAAATGCAGAAACAAAAACAAGAAATGCTGGATTCACTGAGCAGGTCTGGCAGCATCTGTGGAAAGAGAAGCAGAGTTAACGTTTCGGGTCAGTGACCCTTCTTCGGAAGGAGGGTCACTGACCCGAAACGTTAACTCTGCTTCTCTTTCCACAGATGCTGCCAGACCTGCTGAGTGAATCCAGCATTTCTTGTTTTTGTTTCAGATTTCCAGCATCCGCAGTATTTTGCTTTTATTAAATGCAGACCTTGGCCACAGCGTCCCCATGTGGTAAAGACTGGTCAATGCAGATCATAGGGCAGCGCTCCCATGTGGAAGCGACTGGTAAATGTAGGCTCTGAGAGGAAGCAGAGGAAAAAGCTGCGACCAGAAATGACCACTTGTCCATTTCTTTCTTTCTGTGCTGACATTTATACAATTCTATATATTATTCAGATATCGTTTCCTTGGTGTCACCATTGAATGGGGGAAGCTGCCTAGCAACCAGCTAGCGATTCAATCACATTACAAACTAAATCCTAAGATTCTAAATTCAAAGAAAGTAACTAATAATGTGTAGTACTGCCTCCAAAAATTATTTCCTCATTTGCCTGAATCATCGAGGATGTCAAAACATGGTGTTTCTCCACTCAGGGTTCTTCTCAAGACATATGTCATATCTGAGATGTCGGGAGGAGGGATAAGGAGAAGGGGTTAGAGGATGAAGGAGAGAACCTCATCTAAGTGTTCCAACAGATCAGTATTCCAGTCCCTCTACTCAAGCTGCAGTGGTTGGGCTGAGAGTTCGGTAAAGATGGAAGGAAGGCAGAACTGTGCAGATTAAGAGAGAGAGAGAAATAAGACCTGGCTGACAAGGCAAGATGAGCACATCAGTGTTTTTTTTTATCAAACAAATTCAAAAGATTTTGTGTTAATTCTCAGAAAGAATGAAGACAAAGTATAAAATGTTTCATTTTCTCTCCCCTCACAAGGGCACCAACTGTTGCTAACCAGCACCTCCGAGGGCACCAGCCACTCCCACAGTCTCTCACCCCATAACCATTTTTCACCGTCCGTGAGGGCCCAAATTTTAGTAGGTTACACCGGATTCCAACCGTAACTCCAGCTGGAGTCCAGCAAAACCCGATGCCAGGTAGGCAGTTGCTCCAGGTCCCCACCAGTTCTGGGATTTCTCAGTTGGATTTGTATCAGGCAGAACCTCTGCTCGTTTCTTACAAGGTCAGTAGTACTGGTGAGTGTGTGGGCTGGATTTTACAGCCTTCCCCGTGACATCAGGGGTCATGGCGGAGGGGCCAGAAAATGCCTCCGGCAGAAGACCGCCTCAGGCCTCGATGCCGGGAAGGTCCGGCCCCATATTACCGGTGGCAGCGAGGCCTCGTGGCGGCCACCCCACCCCTCGGCAACAGGAGCCAAATTTAAATAGTTTAAAAAATGCAAATGAAGGAATTAATTACTTACCCGCTCCGGCCGTCCGTTCTGCTCTGATATTGGTGCCAGTGGCCGGTACTCCAGCACCTTCAGGTCGGAGATCCGAGGCAGAACACTGGTGGGGAGGGAGGAAGCAGGTAAGCTTCTCTGTGTGGGAGTCGGGGGAGCGGCGTCACAGTAATTTAATTGATCTAGAGAATGGTGGGAAGTAGTAAAGTTTAGAGTTTATGAACTTTGGGCCGGGAAAGGTCAGGTGCACCAGGTAAGTGTTTCGGGGGGGGGGGGGAAAGAGGGCAGGTGCTTAATTCTATGGTCATGGTGGGAGTGGGGGGGGGGTAGATGGGAGAGGGTCAGGATCAAGTTATGTAACTTTTTATTAAAAATGTCCCTTGAAATTTTAAATAGCTATGTAGGGCTCAAAGCCCTTTAAAAATGGTGTTGGCGCCTGTGCAATGGCGCCTGACCCCTTTGCCAGGGTGGACTGCCCGCCCGCTCTATGTCATCGGGGTGGGCGGTCCGCGCTAGCCATTTAAATGAGCTGCCACCCTGAATATCATGGCAGCTCCACAAAGTGCCGCCCGCGCCTGTGTGCCACCCTTGTTTACGACTGCCACCGAATATAACATCCAGCCCTGTGTCAGGGAGGGAGATGATGACCGCCTATACCAGGTGTTGATGCTGAGCTGGGACCTGCCTAATTACTGGAGACTGATAGAGAAATTGGGCAGTGGTGGGCCCCACCTGCAGGGAAAATGAAAGAGGGTGCCTGGGGGATTGGAGTGACATAGATTTCCAAAGGCGAAGTTAGGGTTATACTTTTTTCAAAAAACATACAGTTGAAACAGCCCCAGGGGGGCTCCGGGCAACTTTCTCACCAGCCCCTACACACTGCCAAAAAAACAGCAGGCTGGTGCTAGATCGCATTGCTGCATGGGGAAGGTGGGTGCCAGAGAGGCCCCCATAGTTACATGAGTCATTTCTAACTCTGTGCAAATTAGGTGCCTTCCCACTAACCCTGTAAAATTCAGAAGGGTGATAACTGAAGGACAACAGTTAGCACAAAACTTGTGTAACCATAGAGGCCCATAGATTTCAGGGCTCAAGTGTCAGCAAGTTATTTCACTGGAGGAAGCATCACAGAAGAGTGTAGCCCTGTGCGCATTGATTCTCCACACACACACACACACACACACTTTGGACAATGGGAAACCATATTATAATCAGGATTTTTTTAAATCCGTATTGAAGCTCTTGTACTGCGCTTCTCTACAATAATAACACTTATTCACTTCACAATAATTCTGTGAATGTTAAGCATTTAATGTTAAGGATATTTTGAGACGTGACAAATCACAATATAAATGGAAGTCTTTATTTCCTTTACAGCTTTTGCAGAAAATATAACCAATATGCTGTGGCAGTAACAGCAGACACTCAGTATGGTCTGGACAATGCAGCCTCTAACAACCTTGCAGATAATATCTCGAAAAGCCACACATGACCCTCAGCTGAAGCTGCATCCACCGTCTCAAAATAGAGTACAGGCTCGCAGGCAACAGAAAGCCCTCAAACCACATCGGTTGCAGTGAGCAGCTGTAGAGCACCAGTTTGTGAGGTCAATGTTACAGAAAACAGTGAAGGAAGAACAGTACATTGGTCAGTACATTGGGTGGTTAGCAAACAGTCCAACACTGTCCCCAATTCTCAGTAACTGAAAACTTTCCAATAGAATCAGTTATATTCTGAAACATTAAGGATAGCATTTGTGAAGACTTCTGGGTAAATTCCTCGCCATTTACTTCAAATTCTGAGGAACAAATATTGGGCAAAGAAAACAAATGAAATAGCACTGTCTGCAGTTGGAAAATTTTTTGAACTTCATAATTTACAGTGCTCCTGTACATGATTTTCTCCATCCTTCTTGCATCCCATTTCCTGAATAATTTCTTGTTTACATACATCAGTGCAAGTAATCTAGATGACCTGGAAATGCCTGGACAATATCAGTACTTGACACATTTATATGAAATCCCTTTTGTTTCTGACTTAAACAGATGTTAAAATAGTAGGTGAAATAAAAGCAGATGGTGGTGTAGTGGTAATATCATTAAACCAGTAATATAAAGGTCAATGCCCTGTGGACATAGGTTCAACTCCCACCACAGCAGCTACAGGAATTTAAATTCAACTAATTAATAAGTTCAATTTTTGGGCGGCGCAGTGGTTAGCACCGCAGCCTCATGGCTCCAGGGACCCGGTTCAATTCTGGGTACTGCCTGTGCGGAGTTTGCAAGTTCTCCCTGTGACCGCGTGGGTTTTCGCCGGGTGCTTCGGTTTCCTCCCACAGCCAAAGACCTGTAGGTTGATAGGTCAATTGGCCATTGTAAATTGCCCCTAGTGTAGGTAGGTGGTAGGGGAATTGAGGGAAGGTGGAGATGTGGTAGGAATATGGGATTAATGTAGGATTAGTATAAATGGGTGGTTGATGGTCGGCACAGACTCGGTGGGCCGAAGGGCCTGTTTCAGTGCTGTATCTCTAAATAAATAAAAAATAAAAGCATTTCATACAATTGTGTTAGATATTCCATTTCCAATCCAATGATACTATTCCTCTGTGTTGTAGCATGTGACGCAGCAGGCCCAGCAATTCTTACTCACTGTCTTTAAATTTACTCCTTTTGAGTAATGTTCTTTCTCCCTGGTTTTCTAAATAATCCTGCACTACTTGCCTTATAAAACAACTGATCCCAACTTTACTAACATTTTCTGGAATAGATTGCCGCATTAGTCCAGGATTTGTGTTCCCATCTCACAGAGAAAGAGGGGGAAATGAAAGGTTCTCTGCCAACTGGCTGCATAGATTTTGCATGAGACCAGTCAGATAGACCCCTTCCACTTGCTCATTTCCCACATTACAATGACCATACTTCAAAAAAAAAAATGCTTGGGATGTTTTTCTGTCTTAAAGGTGCTACATAAATGCAAGTTGTTGTTTGTTTCTTCACTCACTCAGTGTATGTTGTTCCTGTCTCTATCTCTGTGTGTAACTCTCTTCTGCATGTCTATTTTTGCATTTCTGTTTGTATGACACCCAGAATATTTCCGGGTCCTGACCCCACACCACATCAGAGCTGCTATGTTTAAACAAAGTGACTCCTGACAACGCAGTGGTCTGCCAACATCATCAGAGTGCTCCAGGCTGCACAGATGCGCAGTCTACATCTTGCCAGAACAAAGTGGCACATGCGCGTGATGACGTCATCGCATATGCGTGCCAACGTCATTGTACCTGGTCAGTCTTCACGCACATGCGATAAAGCACCATCGGGTAGCCAACCCCTTTGAGGCTGGTGCTCGATCCCCGCTACTGACTCGACACTTTCTCCACCTCCTCCCCACCGGCCGCTTCCCACCACCCCCCACCCCCACTCTCCTGGCCCATTGTTTCCTGCTTCTCGCTTTGGGCCACCCCGCTCTCTGGCTGCTCCGTCCCCCCTTCTCCCCACTACCCACCCCCCACCGCCCAGCTGTAGGCGGCACCGTTTCCCTCCTCTCGGCCACTCACTCCTACGTCACTCCTCGCGGCCCACATTGCTTCTTTAGGCGGCGTACAGAGAACGATCAAACATAGGAGTCAGTGGCCAAGAGGAGGGAAGCGACGCGGCCTAGAGCTTGGGGGTGGGGGGGAAGCGGGGAGCAAGCGGCCAGAAAGCGGGGTGGTGCGAAGTGAGGAACAATCGGCCAGGGGAGTGGGGGGGGGAGCATTTGAGTTGGGGTAAAATCAGTCCTGGTCAGTCGTATAAAATGTGGATAACATATTGGCAGCACATTTTTACACTCTGCCCGATTTTCTTCTCCTTCGATTGGGGTGCCAATTCATATCTCCCCAAAAGTATCAGAACATGGAAATTCATTCATAAAATTCCTTTTGTATTTAATAGGATTACTGGAATATTGGATCTGAGGATTACAGTTAGTATCCTATACTACATACTAGTATATTACTGGGCTTCCATCCTACTTAATGTAAGGTTAGTTGGCTAGAACTAACTAGCCATAAACATTTCCTGTGATAAGTTGAGCAGTGCCATCTTTAATCCTGGCAGCTGCCAGAATGTCGCAGACAGTGACGTTTCAGTGGAAGCAGCTGCATTTGCGCATGTGCTAGTACTGCGCCACCTAGTGGTGGAATTGTCAGCAAATGCAGCCATGTTTAATGGAAACGTCCTAATTGGTCAGGGTGTGAGTGAGGTACTCATTAGGGACACCAGAACCGACATAGAGGCTGGATCTGGAAAACATGAGCTCTTTGAAAAGATGAACAGTAGCCATGGCTGGGCTTGCCGTTTGCTGAACAGATGGATCCGCAAGGGACTGAAAGGGACAGCACAGGCAGACGTCCATGGGTGGCCCCACACTTCTCTGGTGCCTCCCTTGAGGCTTTAATTGAGGCAGTTGGGACAGGTGACATATTTTATTCCCAGTATCTGGGAAAAGGAACCCTCCAAGAGACACAAAGAGTGCCTGGATGGAGATGGCACAGAGGTCAGCAGCTGAGCAGCGACCCGAAGGACACGGGTGCAGTGTCGAAAGAGATTCAATGACCTGGTAAGGTCTGGAAAAGTGAGTGGCAAGCGGCACCGGGATGACAGGTCACCAACTCTGTGTACAGCAGCACGCAGACGAGCTGATCTCACAGAATGTCCATAGTTCTCCCTAACATTGTCAGATCGAGTGTCTGGTTCCATCACTGAGATGGCAGCCACCCTCACATGTGGGATGCTATTCAGAAGGCGGCAGTTCTGAGGGGCGCAGCAGTTCATGTGAATGACATGCTGGAAGGGGTGAGGGAGGGCAGCTACTCATGAATCATTCTCCCCTCATCCTGCAGGACAAGAGAGCCCACAACTCACAGGAAATGGTGGTGGTGTAGACGACCTCCACACTCTGACCCCGATGGAGAAGGTGGCACTGGAAATCACCAGGGTGCCAAAGTTCAGCCCATGGGTGATGGTGAGATGGGAGGCCGTGAACAGCAGGGTCATTTGATAGCTCTATTCTGAGATGAAGGGCATGGAGCAGACTCCTACTCAATGCGTGCTGTGGCTCTTCGACCGCTGTCATGAAAGGGGTTGGTTGTGCTGGGGCCCTTGCTGAACAGACCAAGTTCTCATAACCACCTTCTTGCGTTTCCCACAGGGCCAGTGCAGAGGGGGAGCAGAGTTCACAAACACAATCATCGCCACCCTCCTCAGGGGCTGGTAGAGGGGAGACTTAACGGAGCCAGCACCGTCACATCATTCCTCGGTACCTTCCACCAGCGCAGGCACACTCGCCTCGGTAAGGCCCCAAAGTAAATTAGAACAGAGAGCACTGGGTGAACCTCACATCACACATGAGCATGAACAGGAGCATGAGGCAGAGTCAGCTGTGGGCAGTCCCCCTCGGGGATAGAGAACAGACACCGCGATGCTCCGCTGGGCTAAGGTGCTGGGTCTTGGGTGTCACAAATTTGGAGGGTTTTCCTCGAGACCCAGAGGCAGATAAGTTCCCATTTGTCGGGGTTCCCTGAGGCCTTGAGGAGCCATGGGCAGGCATTGGAGGAGTTCATGCAGCACATGTGCTCTGTCATGAATCAGGGTTTTGATTGAATGAGCTCCTCCATTGAGAGATTGGGCAACTTCTTGGAGAGCCAAATGCAGCACTACTCAGTGGAATCAGGGGCAACGCGGTGAAATGCACAGGAAGAGTGAGACTCTCTGTAGCATTGACCACTCAGTGTCACTGATAGCTGAGATGTCGGAGTGGATGCCAGCTGCGTCCTTGTTGGTGGCTGCATCTAGCATCCAAAGGCGGCAGGAAAGGGCTGAGGCAGTCAAAGAGGCAGATGAAGGGGGCACCGGCATCATCCTTTGGCCCCTTGCCCCCTCTGACTCAGAAACCATCTGTGTCAAGGCCCTGTGACAGAGGCAGCCCCTGCCATGATGCAGGTGTGGCAGCCTGTGGAGGACGCCCCATGGGCACCTCCAAGACGAGGATGCAAGCCATGGTCATCTCAGCCAGAGGCAGACACTAGGGAATAGGCCGCTTCCACCTTATCCCCTGCCTCAGGGGGAGCATTCCATAGAGGTTTTAGGGAAAGTCTCCAAACCGTTGATTTCAGTTAATGGGTCACTTGGGTGCTGGTGTCCATATTTGTCTGATCTTTTGTCTTCTTTCAATGTCAATTATTTACGTATTCAAACTGATATGAGTGTTGTTGATGCTTCATGTCAAAAGGGGGATGGAGTTTCGGGGGTGGGGGGGTGGTGTTGGGGGGCCGGTGGGGGCGGTCGGTGCCTGGGATTGCAGTGTTTCCTTGCTCTGTGATGTTGAAGAATGTTGGTGGTGGAAACCCGTTCTCCATGGTCATGGGGCTGGCAATGGATCCCTCAGATATGCGTCATTGCAGAATGATAGCTCTCTCTGCTGGAAGGTAAGTTTATGATCAGAGATCATAAGGGTTCAGAGGCGATCAAGTCAATCGCTATTGAATCAGTGTGGCCCTTGCAGCCCTGCCAGCCTGCCATTCACCCTGAGGTCTGGGACAGTTCTGACAGGTGTCCTCTGCTGCCGGGACACAGGCCACCTAAAGAGCATTTTCTTCCTCCTCCTCTTCATTCTCCCATTTCTACTCCAGGTTGGAGTGGCTTTCCAGGTCCTCCACTTCATTCATCTCCAGGCCTCTTTGTATTTTGATTGAATAAGCTCCTCCATTGAGAGATTGGGCAACCTCTTGGAGAGCCAAATGCAGCACCACTCAGTGGATATATTTGTAATGTTCTCTGCAGGGCAGAGAAGACGACCACAATATGAGACACTCTGACTGGTGTGTACTGGAGGGCACCACCTGACCAGTCAAGGCAACAGAAGCACTTCTTCACGATTTCAATGGTCTGTTCAAGGCAGGTCCGTGTTAGTAAATGGCTCTAGCTGTAGCACCTCTCTCCAGCCGTGTCTAGGTAGCAGACGGGCATCAGGATCCATCTGTTTAGGAGATGGCCCTTATCCCCCAGCAGCCACCCACAGAGCCTTGATAATGGGCCTGAAGAGGTGCAGCACCTGGGAATCTCATAGGATAAAGGAATCATGACAGCTGCCTGGGAACTGGGTTCAGACCTGCAAGATTCACTTCCGAGAACCATAGAACCATTGAAAAGTTACGGCACAGAAACAGGCCATTCAGCCCATCATGTCTGCACCGGCTGAAAAAACCAGCCTAACCAACTAATCCCACCTTCCAGCACCTGATCCATAGCCGTACAGGTTATAGCATCTCAGGTGCAGGTCCAGGTACCTTTTAAATGAGTTGAGGGTTTCTGCCTCCAACACCGATCCGGGCAGTGAATTCCAGACACCCACCACCCTCTGGGTGAAAAATCTTTCCTCATGTCCCCTCTAATCCTTCTATCAATCACCTTAAATCTGTGCCCCCTGACAGTTAACCTCTCTGATAGGGGAAACAGTTCCTTCCTGTCTACTCCATCTAGGCCTGTGATAATTTCATCCACCTCTATTAAGTCACCTCTCAGCCTCCTCTGTTCTAAAACAACCCTCGCCTAGCCAATCTTTTCTCATAGCTGCAATTTTCAAGCCTTGGCATCATTTTTGTAAATCTCCTCTGTACTCTCTCCAGAGCAATTATATCCTGAAACAAGAAAATAGTGGAAGTGTTGAACAGGTATTTAAAAAGAGAAAATAGGGGCGGCACAGTGGTTAGCACTGCAGCCTCACAGCTCCAGTGACCCGGGTTCAATTCTGGGTACTGCCTGTGTGGAGTTTGCAAGTTCTCCCTGTGTCTGCATGGGTTTCCTCCGGGTGCTCCGGTTTCCTCCCACAGCCAAAAGACTTGCAGGTTGATAGGTAAATTGTCCATTATAAATTGCCCCTAGTACAGGTAGGTGGTAGGAGAATATAGGGACAGGTGAGGATGTGGTAGGAATATGGGATTAATGTAGGATTAGTATAAATGGGTGGTTAATGGTCGGCACACACTCGGTGGGCCGAAGGGCCTGTTTCAGTGCTGTATCTCTAAATCTAAATCTAAAAATCTTCCTGTAATGTGGTGACTAGAACTGTATGCAATACTCCAGCTGTTGCCTAACCAGCATTTTATACATTTCCAGCATTGCATCCCTGCTTTTGTATTCTATACCTCAGCCAATAAAGGAAAGCATTCCACATGCCTTCTTCACCACTTTATCTACATGTCCTGCTACCTTCAGGGACCTGTGGACATGCACTCCAAGGTCTCTCACTTCTTCTACCCCTCTCAATATCCTCCTGTTATTGTGTATTCCCTCGCTTTGTTTACTCTCCCCAAATGCATTACCTCACACTTTTCTGGATTGAATTCCACTTGCCACTTTTCCACCCCCTCAACCAAACCATTGATATAATTCTGGAGTCGACAGCTATCCTCATCACTATCAACTACACGGCACAGTGGCGCAGTGGTTAGCACCGCAGCCTCACAGCTCCAGGGACCCGGGTTCGGTTCCGGGTACTGCCTGTGTGGAGTTTGCAAGTTCTCCCTGTGTCTGTGTGGGTTTTCTCCGGGTGCTCCGGTTTCCTCCCACAAGCCAAAAGACTTGCAGGTTGATAGGTAAATTGGCCATTATAAATTGTCACTAGTATAGGTAGGTGGTAGGGAAATATAGGGACAGGTGGGACATGTTTGGTAGGAATATGGGATTAGTGTAGGATTAGTATAAATGGGTGGTTGATGTTCTGCACAGGCTCGGTGGGCCGAAGGGCCTGTTTCAGTGCTGTATCTCTAATCTAATCACGGCCAATTTTTGTGTCATCTGCAAATTTCCCAATCATGCCTCCCACATTTAAGTACAAATCATTTATATACCACAGAGAGCAAGAGACCCAACACTGAGACCTGTGGAACGCCACTGGAAACTGCTTTCCATTCACAAAAACATCTGACCATTACCCCTGTTTGCTGTCACTGAGCTAATTTTGGATCCAACTCACCACATTCCCCTGTATCCCATGGGCTTTTACTTTTCTGACAAGTCTGCCATGAGGGACCTTGTCAAATGCCTTACTAAAATCTATGTAGACACCATCCACTGTACTACCCTCATCAATCCTCGTTACTTCTTCAAAAAATTAAACATAGTAAGACACGATCTTCCCTTAACAAATCCATGCTGACTATCCCTGATTAATCTGTGCCTTTCTAAGTGACAGTTTATCCTAGCTCTCAGAATTGATTCTAATAATTTTCCCATCACCGAGATCAGACTGACCAGCCTATAATTATTTGGCCTATCCCTCGCACCCTTTCTAAACAATGGTACAACATTTGCAGAGCTCCAATCCTCTGGTACCTCACCTGTATCTAGTGAGGCTTTGAAGATGATCCTCAGAGTATCCACCATTTCCTCCCTGGCTTCCTTTAACAGCGCGAGATGCAATCCATCTGGCCCTGGTTATTTATCCACTTTCAAGGATGTCAGTGTGGTCAGAGACCAGCTGGACATTCAATGAGTGGTAGCCCTTTCTGTTCAGCGATCTGACTAGCTGGTGTGTCAGTGCCTTGGTGGCTACATGGGTGCAATCAATGACGCCCTGAACCTGAGGGAATCCATCGATGTTCACAAAGCCCAAAGCCCTCTGTGCCTACGTAGGCCTATCTGTGTCAAAATGGACGTAGTGCCCTGCCCTCCAGAATATGGCATCCATGACCTGCATGATGGCATGATGAGCTGCCAACTGTGAGATGCCACCAAGATCCACAGCTGATCCCTGGAAAAACCCAGTTGTATAGAAATTCAGGTAACCTTGACCGCTGCAGATAAGGGACTATCATGGGGACTGCGAGGCCTCAGGTCATTTTGGATCAGAGCACAAATGTCAGAGACCATCTGCCTGGATAGGTATAGCCTCCTAGGGCACTGACGCTACATCATTTGCAGGTTGCTGACTCTAGGGAAGTAGACCTGATGTCTAGGGTAGTGCTTTCTTTCCTTTGCAACCCCTCTTGCTGTATTCTTCCTGTCCAGGAGGTTGCACCTGCTGAAGCTCATCTTGGCTGCTCTGTCCAACATCTGAGTAGTTTGTTCCCATCTGACCTCTCTCAGCTGGTGCACATTTGCTCATGAGGCCTTCCCCTGCCAACCCCAGCTGCCCAAGTGATGCCAGCAGCCTCATGTTGTTCTTCAAATTCCTATCACTCCCCAATCATAGATGCAAGTCTTTCAGTTCCAGCAATAGCTACTCTGAGCAGCTGAGCTATATTCTGCATCCTGCCTTGTCCCAGATATGACATATGACCGCTCGGTCCGCAAGCAGGACCCTGAGCTTCCGGTTGCTTGCCATTTCAACACTCCCCCCTGCTCTCATGCTCACATCTCTGTCCTGGGATTGCTGCAGTGTTCCAGTGAACATCAACGCAAGCTCGAGGAACAGCATCTCATCTACCGATTAGGCACACTACAGCCTGCCGGACTGAACATTCTCTTTGGCCTCCTTATCTCGAGAGACAATGGGTAAGTGCCTGGAGGTGGTCAGTGGTGTGTGGAGCAGCACCTGGAGTGGCTATAAAGGCCAATTCTAGAGTAACAGGCTCTTCCACAGGTGCTGCAGAAAAATTTGTTTGTCGGGGCTGTTACACAGTTGGCTCTCCCTTTGCGCTTTTGTCTTTTTTCCTGCCAACTGCTAAGTCTCTTCGACTCGCCACACTTTAGCCCCGCCTTTATGGCTGCCCGCCAGCTCTGGCGAACGCTGGCAACTGTCTCCCACGACTTGTGATCAATGTCACAGGACTTCATGTCACGTTTGCAGACGTCTTTAAAGCGGAGACATGGACGGCCGGTGGGTCTGATACCAGTGGCGAGCTCGCTGTACAATGTGTCTTTGTGGATCCTGCCATCTTCCATGTGGCTCACATGGCCAAGCCATCTCAAGCGCCGCTGACTCAGTCGTGAGTATAAGCTGGGGATGTTGGCCGCCTCGAGGACTTTTGTGTTGGAGATACGGTCCTGCCACCTGATGCCAAGTATTGTCCGGAGGCAGCGAAGATGGAATGAATTGAGACGTCGCTCTTGGCTGATATACATTGTCCAGGACTGAACATTGAGTTCAATAATTTCAGAGCATGACAGCCCCCCATTTTACTTTCATTTTTAGTTGGGTTTTTTTTTCACATTTTTTACAACCTTTTTATTTGCATTTATTTCATTTCATCTTAGTTTGTTCAGTTTGCTTACCCACTGTTTTTTTTCATGTTTGCACTTGCTGCTGTTCAATATTCAGTCCGTTAACACCTATTCTGTACTAATGCTTTGTCTTTCAACACACAATTAACATATTGTTTGCCTTTGCTCCATGACCTTTTGGTCAGCTATGTGGCCTTCTCCAATCTGCACCTTCTCCTTTGTTATCTTTTGCCCCACCCCACCTCACTTGCTTATAACCTGTGACATTTTTAATATTTGTCAGCTCCGAAGAAGGGTCACTGACCCGAAACGTTAACTCTGCTTCTCTTTCCACAGATGCTGCCAGACCTGCTGAGTGGTTCCAGCATTTCTTGCTTTTATCCCAGATATGACATTTTCCCCGTGCCTTATTAAAAATTACGAGTTGCTCCTGACAAGCCTTTTAATGAGTTCCACTACTAATTAATTGGAGACGTGTGGGTTTCTTGCTTCCCCCGCCCCACGTCCATTTCAAAATTGCTTTGCACTCTGAAGGCAGAGGGGCCCAGTGCTGCTCTCAGGGAACATGATTTTAAAATCACACACCCATTCTCGCCTCCACTGGCTCTTGAAAATTCAGCCCATCATGTGTAAATGTGTTATAGGAAGTGTTCTAATGTTAGCTAAGGCTGACAGATGACAAACAACGTTGCTATTAAGTAAAGTCCTTCATGCCTCACAGTGATATTGGTTGGTTGGGGGCATGGGAGTGGGAGAGAGGCTGGAGGCAGGGAAGGGGTGAATTTAATCCTCTAGGACAGCAGGAGGGCTGAGGGTGGGGTTTAAAATTTTCAACATTATTTTCCTGCTACTGGTTTTAACAGTCGCTGTTTGAAAAGGTGAACAACCAAGCCCTTCTCCACAGATACATCTGTAATTTAAATATTTTAATGAGGCTGCATAACTCAAATTTTAGCAGCCATTTCAATTTAACACCTGCAGGTAAGGTTTCCAGGGCTTAGAAGCCAGTAGGTGGGTGCCTTTCCTGCACTGCAAGCCTGAGTGCTTCCCCCAGCATCCCAAGCTAATTTGCTTTCCCCTCCCCCATCCTCTGATCTTTTCACAATCTCTTCCTCTTCTTCGTTCCCTACTAAGGCCCATCAGCACAGGCCTTCCTGCACAACAGTTGGCCAGCCTTTCAATCTGGCAATATGCCAGTCAAGAAACAATATCACAAAATGTAAACGAGGTTCTGCCATTAAATTTGGCAGCACCTCAGGTTTATCCACATTTGTGGTTTCTTTGATACCCCACCCCCACCCCCAGAATTCAGTAAATAGATAAGGAAAAGATAGAGTGTGGTGGGTCAAGGGATAAAGGCCAGAATTTTATGCCTTCCAAAAGAGCAGGCTGTGCCAGGGGGGAGGGGTGGTGGGGGTGGTGAGGGGGACATATGGAGTGGGAGGCTGGGGAGCCCTTCCCGATTTGCTCCTGCCTCTGCAACCAATTTACACGGAGCAGCGGCAGCAAGGAGAAATGGCCTACCTGCCCCAGGGCCAAAGCCCTTAAGTGGCCAGTTAACTGCCACTGAAGGGGCTCTGCCCGCCGCCACAGGTATTTTAGGCTTGGCAGGCAGGCAGGTGGCTGAGGCCTCAGGAAGCCCACCCGATGAAACTAGGCAGCTTTCTTGCAGGCTAGGGGAGGGCACTCTCCTTATTGGGCACCCTGTGCCCCATGGAGGGCCTCCCCCAAAGCCTCAACCGGCCCCAATGCACAACATGCTCACCCGCTTCGCTAACCAACACCTCCACCCCCCACGCCTCACTGGGGCCCGACCAGTTTTTTTTTTAGGGCCTCGCCAGGGACATTTATTTTTGTCCGGGACCTTTTGTCCTTCATCTTCATCCTGAAGCTGGATGTAGTCCCAGCAGTGACCACCCCTCCCAGTGGCACTGCTGGGACTAAGAGCTGCCAGCACTCTGATTGGTCGGCAGCTCCATTAGGTGGACATCCTGCCTCAATCACATGGAAGTCCTGCCCAAGACCAATTAAGGGTCTGGGGAGTGTAAAATCCAGTCTGGATCCCCAGGCCCGGCAGAGGCAGGATCACCACCAACATTTCAGCCAGTGGACAGGGACCCCCCCCTCCCCCACCCCCCACCAACAACCCACCATAAAATTGCAGCCGAAGTGTCTAGTCTAATTACTTTACTGTAGAGTTTTTTTTTTAACTCAGGATTTGGGAGGTACTACCACAGCTGGCATTTACTGCCCATTCCGAGCTGCCCTTGAGGTGGTGGGTTGTAGTGGGCCTTCTTCTCAATCTGTTGCAGTCCAGATAAACATGCTCCACAATGCTGTTATGGTAAGGTAGGGCTTTTACAACACTATAATAAAGAAATACTCCTGATCCCATGGGCATCCATTATCTCACCTGTGGCTAAATAAAACATCTTAAAACAAATAGCCATTAAAACAAAAAGTCTGTTTTCTTGATGTTTTACCCAAAAATAATGAGAAAGAAACTGAACAAGTGATCCTGCACAAGTTACTCAGGTTACAGCACCAAGGCCTTTCGATCAGATTGTTTGGGCAAAGTTTCCTATACAATTTCCATACAAGCTTGCAGCATATTTGCCTCAATTTACAACTGCTATCTACAAAAATGTCCAGCTGAAGCAAGTTACATTTTCACTGTGAAAGCCAACAGTTGTGCAAGGCACTGCTCATAAAAGAGAAATGTTATAGCATCAGAAACAGCTCCACACCCAAAGTTTATCTTTATTACAGCTGGCAGCAATGGTGCCCAATGTAATACGACATTACTTAAGTTTCACAGTAAAGCTAAAGCAATGACAAGAGCTACAAACGTGTACATATATAACTACCACCACTTAGATATACTAAAGAATCTTCATCCTGGACAACTGAAGGAAGTGGGGAATGTGCAAGAGGCCAGAATTGAAGGAGTGCATGATGGATAGACATAATTACTCTGTTTACATCAACATTGAGACATACATAGAAAGGTGCGAACCTTTTTATAACAAAGATTGCAGACAGACTTCTTTCCCTTCCACTTTCATTTTTCATGCACCCTCCATGCAAGAAGTCACAAATACTGAGGTTGCCAAAGTATCTTTGCAGCATTGCAACAACAGGGAAATATCTGAAGAGCAGTTGTGATTAAAACAAATAGCAGGATATTTATGCTGTGTATAATTGGCCAACATGGTCAAGGTCCATTTGTGGCAGGATCAATTCTTACCACATGGAGAGTACACAAGAACACAAGAAATAGGAGCAGAAGTAGACCATATGGCCCATTGAGCCTGCTCCGCCATTCAACAGATCATGGCTTCAATTCCACTTTCCTGCCTGCTCCCCATATTCCTTGATTCCCTGCGAGACTAAAAATCTATCTATCCCAGTCTTAAATGTATTCAATGATGGAGCATCCACAATCCTCTGGGGTAGTCATTTCTCATTTCAATCCTGAATGATTGATCCCTTATCCTAAGACTGTGTCCCCATGTTCTAGATTCCCTGACCAGTGGGAACAATCTCCCAGCTTCTATGCTATCAAGTCCTTTCAGAATCTTGTATGTCTCAATTAAATCACCTCTCATTCTTCTAAACTCCACAGAATATAGGCCCAATGTACTCAACCTCTCATCACAGGACAACCCCCTCATCCCAGGGACCAATTTCGTAAATCTTTGCTGCACTGCCTCCAGTACAAGTATATCCTTTCTTAAATATAGAGACCAAAACTGCACACATTATTCCAGGGGCTGTCTTACCAAAGCCCTGTACAATTTTAATCAGACTTCTTTATTCCTGTACTCCAATCCCCTTACAAAATAGGCCAACTTGCCATTTGCCTTCCTAATAGCCTGCTGCACCTTTATGTTAACTTTGTGCGTTCCTTGTAAAAGTACCCCCAAGTCTCTCTGAACATCAACACTTAACAGTTTCACATCCTTTAAAAATATTCTGTTTTTCTATTTTTACGACCAAAGTGAAAAACTTCACACTTCCCGACATTATACTCACTTAACCTGTCTATATCTCTTTGCAGCATCTTGACATCCTCCCCGTGGCCTACCTTTCCACCGAGCTTTGTATCATCAGCAAACTTAGATACATTACTCTCTGTCTCTTCATCCAAGTCATTAATATAGAGTGTAAATAGCTGAGGCACAAGCACTGATCCTTGCAGCACCCTGGGGTAGGCAGTGGTGTAGTGGTATTATCACTGGACTAATAACCCAGAGACCCAGAGTAATTCCTGGGGACATGGGTTTGAATCCCACCACAGCAGAAAGGTGGAATTTGAATTTAATTTATAAATCTGGAATTTAAAAAAAGCTAGTCTAATGATGGCCATGAAACCATTGTCGATTGTTGTAAAAACCCATCTGGTTCACTAATGTCCTTTAGGGAAGGAAATCTGCTGTCCTTACCTGATCTGGCCTACATTTGACTCCAGACCCACAGTAATGTCAGAGTCATAGAGAGATACAGCTCTGAAACAGGCCCTTTGGCCCACCAAGTCTGTGCTGACCATCAACCACCCATTTATACTTCTTTTGGGCCTCCTTATCTCGAGAGACCCATTTATACTAATCCTACATTAATCCCATATTCCCCATCACATCCCCACAATTCTCCTACCACCTACCTATCAATCTGCAAGTCTTTAGCTGTGGGAGGAAACCAGAGCACCTGGCGGAAACCCATGCGATCACAGGGAGAACTTGCAAACTCCGCACAGACAATACCCAGAATTGAACCTGGGTCGCTGGAGCTGTGAGGCTGCGGTGCTAACCACTGTGCTGCCCCACAGTTAACTGTGGTTAACTCTTACATGCCCTCTGAAATGGCCTAACAAGCCACTCAGTTGTACCTAACCGCTACGAAGTCAATAAAAAGGAATGAAACCAGACGGACCACCTGGCATCGACCTAGGATCCGGAAACGACAACGGCAAACCCAGCCCTGTCGACCCTGCAAAGTCTTCCTTACTAACATCTGGGGGTTTCTGCCAAAGTTGGGAGAGCTGTCCCACAGACTAATCAAGCAACAGCCTGACATAGTCATACTCACAGCATCATACCTTACAGACTATGTCCCAGACACGGCCATCACCATCCCCGGGTATGTCCTGTCCCACCGGCAGGACAAACCCACCAGAGGTTGTGGCACAGTGGTATATAGTAGGGAGGGAGTTGCCCTGGGAGTCCTCATCATCATCTCTGGACCCCATGAAGTCTCATGGCATCAGGTCAAACATGGGCAAGGTAACCTCCTACTGATTACCACCTACCACCCTCCCTCAGCTGATGACTCAGTACTCCATGTTGAACACCACTTGGAGGAAGCACTGAGGGTGGCAAGGGCACAAAATGTCCTCTGGGTGGGGGACTTCAATGTCCATCACCAAGAGTGGCTCAGTAGCACCACTACTGACTGAGCTGGCCGAGTCCTAAAGGACATAGCTGCTAGACTGGGTCCGCAGAAGGTGGTGGGGGAACCAACACGAGGGGAAAACATACTTGACCTTGTCCTCACCAATCTGCCTGCTGCAGCTGCTTCTGTCCATGACTGTATTGGCAGGAGTGACCACCGCACAGTCCTTGTAAAGATGAAGTCCAACCTTCACATTGAGAATACCGTCCATCATGTTGTGTGGCACTATCACCGTGCTAAATTTCGAACAGATCTAGCAATGCAAAACTGGGCATCCATGAGGCGCTGTGGGCCATCAGCAGCAGCAGAATTGTACTCAACCACAGTCTGTAATCTCATGGCCAGGCATATCCCCCACTCTACCGTTACCATCAAGCCAGGAGACCAACCCTGGTTCAATGAAGAGTGCAGGAGGGCATGCCAGGAGCAGCACCAGGCATAACTCAAAATGAGGTGTCAACCTGGTGAAGCTACAACACAGGACTATCTGCATGCCAAACTGCATAGGCAGCATGCGATAGACAGAGCTAAGCGATCCCATAACCAATGGATCAGATCTAAGCTCTGCAGTCCTGCCACATCCAGCCGTGAATGGTGGTGGACAATTAAACAACTAACTGGAGGAGGTGGCTCCACAAATATCCCCATCCTCAATCATGTGGGAGCCCAGCACATCAGTGCGAAAGATAAGGCTAAAGCATTTGCAACAATCTTCAGCCAGAAGTGCCGAGTTGATGATCCATCTCGGCCTCCTCCTGAAGTCCCCAGCATCACAGCTGCCAGACTTCAGCCAATTCGAATCACTCCACGTGATATCAAGAAACGACTGAAGGCACTGGATACTGCAAAAGTTATGGGCCCTGACAATATTCTGGCAATAGTACTGAAGACCTGTGCTCCAGAACTTGCCGCGCCCCTAGCCAAGCTGTTCCAGTACAGCTACAACACTGGCATCTACCCTGCAATGTGGAAAATTGCCCAGGTATGTCCTCTACACAAAAAGCAGGACAAGTCCAACCTGGCCAATTACCGCCCCATCAGCCTGCTGTCAATCATCAGTAAAGTGATGGAAAGTGTCATCAACAGTGCCATCAAGCGGCACTTGCTTAGCAATAACCTGCTCAGTGACGCTCAGTTTGGGTTCCGACAGGGCCACTCAGCTCCTGACCTCGTTACAGCCTTGGTTCAAACATGGACAAAAGAGCTGAACTCCAGAGGTGAGGTGACAGTTACTGCCCTTGACATCAAGGCAGCATTTGACAGAGTATGGCATCAAGGAGCCCTAGCAAAACTGAGGTCAATGGGAATCAGGGGGAAAACCCTCCATTGGCTGGAGTCATACCTAGCACAAAGGAAGATGGTTGTGGTTGTTGGAGGTCAATCATCTGAGCTCCAGGACATCACTGCAGGAGTACCTCAGGGTAGTGTCCTAGGCCCAACCATCTTCAGCTGCTTCATCAATGACCTTCCTTCAATCATAAGGTCAGAAGTGGGGATGTTCGCTGATGATTGCACAATGTTCAGCACCATTCGTGACTCCTCAGATACTGAAGCAGTCCGTGTAGAAATGCAGCAAGACCTGGACAATATCCAGGCTTGGGCTGATAAGTGGCAAGTAACATTTGCGCCACACAAGTGCTAAGCAATGACCATTTCCAACAAGACAGAATCTAACCATTCTCCCTTGACATTCAACAGCATTACCATCGCTGAATCCCCCACGATCAACATCCTAGGGGCTACCATTGACCAGAAACTGAACTGGAGTAGCCATATAAATACCGTGGCTACAAGAGCAGGTCAGAGGCTAGGAATCGTGAGGCGAGTTACTCACCTCCTGACTCCCCAAAGCCTGTCCACCATCTACAAGGCACAAGTCAGGAGTGTGTTGAAATATTCTCCACTTGCCTGGATGGGTGCAGCTCCAACAACATTCAAGAAGCTTGACACCATCCAGGAAAAAGCAGCCCGCTTGATTGGCACCCCATCTACAAATATTCACTCCCTCCACCACCGACGCACTGTGGCAGCAGTGTGTACCATCTACAAGATGCACTGCAGCAATACACCAAGGCTCCTTAGACAGCACCTTTCAAACCCGTGACCTCTACCAACTAGAAGGACAAGGGCAGCAAATACATGGGAACACCACCACCTGCAAGTTCCCCTCCAAGTCACGCACCATCCTGACTTGGAACTATATCGCTGTTCCTTCACTGTCGCTGGGTCAAAATCCTGGAACTCCCTTCCTACCAGCACTGTGGGTATACCTACCCCAAATGCAATGCAGTGGTTGAAGGCAGCTCACCACCACCTTCTCAAGGGCAATTAGGGATGGGCAATAAATGCTGGCCTGGCAAGTGACGCCCACATCCCATGAATGGATTTTTTAAAAATTATTCACCGCCTGCCAACTCGAAAATGTCCTATTTATGCCCACTCTGTTTCCTGTCTGTTAACCAATCCTCCATCCACACTAATATTACCCCCAACACCATCAGCCTTTACCTTGCCTATTAATCTTTTATGTGGCACCTTACCGAATGCCTTTTGAAAATCCAGGTATATGACATCTACTGGTTCCCCTTTATCTACCCAACTAGTTACATCCTCAAAAAACTTTAATAAATTTGTCAAACAGGATCTCCTCTTAGTAAAACCATGCTGACTTGTTCTAATCGTACTATGCTTTTCCAAGTGCATTGTTAAGACTTCTTCAATAGTTTCCAGCATCTCCCCAATGACTGATGTTAGGCTAACTGGCCTTTAGTTCCCTGTTTTCTCTCTACCTCCTTTCTTGAAAACTGGTGTAACATTTGCCAACTTCCAATCTGACAGGACCATTCCTGAATCTGAGGAATTCTGGAAAATCATAGTCAGTGCATTCACTATCTCTGTAGCTATCTCTTTTAAAATGCCGGAATGTAGGCCATCAGGTCCTGGGGACTGGTCAGATTTTAGTCCCTCAAATTTCTCCAATACTTTCTCAGCTGATATGAATATCCTTAATTTCCTCACGCTTTTTAGCCCCTAGGTTACTGCCTATTTCTGGTGTCTCCTGTGAAGACAGACAAAATATTCATTCAATGCCTCTACTCTGTCCTCATTCTCCTGTATCTGCCTCTAAGGGACCAACACCTAATTTAGCTACTCTCCATTTTTATATACTTATTAAATCTCTTATAATCTGTTTTTATATTGCTGGCTAGTTTACTCATTCTATTTTGTCCTTTTAACAACTTTTTGATGGCCCTTTGCTGTTTTCTAAAATACTCCCAATCCTCAGACTTGCTACTATTTTTTGCAACATTGTAAGCTTCTTCTTTTAGTCTAATCCTCTCAACTTCCTGAGTGAGCCACAGATGGATCTTTCTTGACGAGTTTTTGTTTTTCAACGGAATGTACTTTTGTTGAACCCTTTGAATTGTTTCTCTAAATGTTTCCCACTGTTCATTTACAGCCATACCTTCCAGTCTATTTACCCACTTAACCTTAGCCAGTTGGCTTTAAGTTTAAGATTCTTGATTGTGATTTAAAATTGTCACTTTCAAACTTAACATGAAATTTAGTGGTATTATCACTATTTCCCAATGGATCTTTTACAATGACATTGCTTATTAACACTGCTTCATTACACAATACGAGACCTAAGATAGTTTTATCCCGAGTCAGTCCTACAACATATTGCTCCAAGAAACTGTCATGAAAGCATTCTACAAATTCATCTTCTAGACCATTGTTGCCAATTTGATTGTTGCAGTCTATATGCAGATTAAAGTCCCGCACAATCAATACATTACCATTCTTACATGCTCTAATAATTTCCAGTTTAATGTTCTGTCCAATAACATAACTGTTCGGGGGCCTGTAAATTACTCCCAACAGTGTTTTCTGACTCCTGCTATTCCTAATTTCCACCCAAACTGATTCTACTTCATGATCTTCTGAGGCCAGATCCCTTATTAATGTCCTTTTGCCATCCTTTACGATCAGGGCTACCACTCCTCCTTTGCCGCTCTGTGTCTCCGAAATATTGTGTACTCTGGAATATTCATTTCCCAACCTTGATTTCCTTATCACCATGTCTTGGTAATGGCAATTAGATCTAGATCATTTACCTCTATTCAAGCCACTAGTTCATCTGTTTTATTACAGATTCTACATGTACTCAGATAAAGGAACGTTAATTTCATTTTTTACCTCTATTCCCTGCAATGACTATTTGCCAATGTACAGTTTTTGTTAAACTCTATCCCTTCTGTTGGGAGTTACCCACATCACTATCCTGCTCCGATGCAGAGAGAAATGCACTTTGAACACAAGTTGTGGGGGAAAGGTTGGGTTTGTGTCGTGCCATTTCAAGTAGCACTACACAGACTTGTGGCAATTCCCTGGAGTCAGGCAGTGCCACAGGCCACTACCTGCACGACCCATGCACCTTTCCTCACATCATTGAGGAAATCCATGAGCCAGCAGCCTATGCTGCTGTTGTCGCCCAGGGAATTGATATATGTCTGTAGTGCTGCTTGGAGTGCTGCACAAGCCACCTTCCCCCACGATACGGGTTTCAATTTTAAACATGTAATCAGGTGAAGAAACAGTCAGACACAAGAATGGAATCATACAAGGATAAAAAGCTATCCCTCATTCAAGTACTAAATCATTTATGGTTCTTGCAGGTCAGCACTTTGGATCCAAACAGGACATAAAGCAATTTGAAACCACAAGTGCAATCTCAGTTCTGGCTATTATGCATTCCTTTCAACAAGGTTTGAAGCCTCGTGACAAGTAACTGGAGAAAAAAATTGATCTGTAAGCAGAGTAAAGGACAGAATTTGCCTGGAGGGCTCTCCTGCTGTAACTTCTAGTTACCAAAATGCATCCACCACAAACTGCATCGCCTAGAAAGACGAGGGCAGCAGCTGCATGGGAACACCATCACTTCCAGATTTCCCTCCAAGTCACACAACGTCCTGGCATGGAACTATAATTGCTGTTCCTTCATTGTTGCCAAGTCAAAAAACCAGAAATCCATACCCAACAGCACTGCGGGAGCACGTTCAACACAAACTGCAATAGTTTGAAGAGGCCTGCCACCACCTTCAAGGGCACAAAAATGCTGCCCTTGCCAGTGATGCCCATATCCCAAGAACAAATATTAAAATAAGTTCACAGAATCAGAATGGTTAGTGCAGAAGGCGGACATTCAGCCCATCACGTCTGCACCAGCTCTCTGAAAGACCAATTCACTCAGTTCCATTCCCCCGCCTTCTCCCTATAACCCTGCACATTCTTCCTTTTCAGATAACAGTCTAATGCCCTTTTGAATGCTTCAACTGAAGCAGCCTCCACCACTCAGGCAGCACATTCCAGACCTTATCAGCTGCATGAAAAGGCTTTTCATGTCACTTTTGATTCTCTTACCAAATACTTTAAATCTGTGCCCTGTTGTTCTCAATCCTTTCACGAGTGGGAACAGTTTCTCCCTATCTACTCTGTCCAGACCACTCATGATTTTGATTACCTCTATCAAATCACCTCTCAGCTTTCTCTTCTCCAAGGAAAACAGCTCTAACTTCTCCAATCTATCTTCATAACTGAAGTCCCTCATCCCTGGAACCATTCTCATGAATCTTTTCTGTACTCTCTCCAATGCAGTCATATCTTTCCTAAAGTGCGGCACCCAGAACTGGATGCCAAACTTCCAGCTGAGGCCAAACTAGTGTCTCATACAAGTTCTTGTACTGTATGTCCTTATTAATAAAGCTCAGGAAACCGTCAGCTTCATTAACCACTCTCAACCTGCCCTGCCACCTTCAATAATTTATTCATGTATACACCCAGGTCCCTCTGCTCCTGCACCCACTTTAGAATTGTACCCTTTATTTTATATCATCTTTCCATGTTCCCCCTACTAAAATGAATCACTTCACATTTCTCTGCATTGAACTTCATCTGCCACCTATCTGCCCAGTCCACCAACTTGTCTATGTCCTGAGTTCTGCACGATCCTCCTCATAGTTCATAATACTTCCAAGTTTCATATCATCTGCAAGCTTTGAAATTGTGCCCTGTACACCAAGGTCTGGATCATCAGGAAAAGCAAGGATCCCAACACTGACCCCTGGGGAACTCCAATACAAACCTTCCTCCAGGCCAAAAAACATCCATTCACTATAGGCTAAAAGCCTGTTTAAATATATAAAGGGCTACATTCCTCACATATCACCTCTTAAAAGGATGACTCCTCATTTTCATTAAATGCCTAAATATTTTGTTTGCACTTTCCTCAAAGTGGAATTAAACTTGTGCAGGCCCAAGGGTTGCACAATTGTAAATTACACAAATATAAATTTACTTATCTTCTATGCACCTAACAAAAAACAATTGTCTAAAACCTTTACACCAGTTAAATGTAATGGTCCTCACCTGTTGACACTGTCATTTGAAAGCTGGATTCTACTATCTACCTGATGAACAGTTTTATAATCCACATAAACCTGGCACTAACATGCGAGGGATTCCTAGGCCATGGCCTGTTGCACTATTCCCTGCTCTCGTGCCATCTCTATCTCTAATCTGTGCACCTTGGTATTCCTGATTTGTTCCTGGTTCCCACACCCCTGACAAGTTGCCAAATTTTCTTTCCTCCAATCGGAGTTCCCCTGCAAGTTCCCATCCCCCTGCCAATCCAGTTTCTCCAACAGCACCAACAAATCTTCCTCTGAGGATATTAGTCCCAGTCCTGATAAGATGCGACCCGCCCATCTTGTACAGCTCCCACCTGCCCCTGAACTGATCCCAATGACTTAGAAATCTGATGCCCACCCTTCTACGCTAGTTCTCCAGCCACATGTTCAAATACTCAATTCTCCTATTCCTTTGCTCACTCGCAGGTGTGACTAGGAGTAATCCTGAGATTACTGCTTTTGAGGTCCTGTTTTCATCATCCTAGCTCCCTAAAACCTGCTTTCAGGACCTCATTCCCCATCCTATTTATGTCATTGGTGCCAATGTAGACCACGATCTCTGGCTGTTCATCCTCCCCAAGAATGGCCTGTCGCTGCTCAGTGACATCCTTAACCCTGGCACCAGGGAGGCAACACCATCCTAGAGTCACAGCTACAACCACAGAAAACACCAGTGTTCCCCTTACAAATCCCTTATCACTACTATTCTTCCACTCTTCTTCCTCCTCACCTCTTGTGCAGCTGAGCCACAACCTTGGCGGACTGCACTCCTCTGAGGAACTATCACCAGTAGCCAAAATGGAAAACAGATTAGTGAGTGAAATAGTCTTAGACGACTCCTGCACTACCGGTCTGATTTTCAGACAGCCTGGCAGTCACCCATTCCCTATCTGCCTGCATGTTTCTAACCTATGCTTTGACCACCTCCTTAAACATGCTATACATGTAGTTCTGCCTCATGGATGCACCACAGCGATGCCGGCCACTGCTAGAGTTCAAAACCCAGACCTCAAGCTTGTGCAGCAGGTGACACTTCCTGCAGAAGTGCTCATCTCAGACACAGAGTCCATGACTTCCCACATTCCACTTGGCTGGGCTGCCCTGCCTCATCTTCAGCTATTCTACTTATAAATAGTCTAACAGTTACTTCTACAGCTCCTTCCACTACACTGAATTACCAAATGGAGGGTTAAAGTAGAACAAATAGGCACACTTCCTCCCCCCTTCACCAAACTTTCTACTTACCAAACTCTTATCTCCACTGCATTGTTTAGTAAGGAATGTAGGAGGGCATGCCAGAAGCAGCACCAGGCATACCTAAAAATGAACAGTCAACCTGGTGAAGCTACAGCACAGGACTACATGCATGCCAAATAGAAGTATGCTATAGAGCCAAGTGATCCCACAACCAACAGATCAGATCTAAGCTCTGCAGTCCTGCTACATCCAGTCGTGAATGGTGGTGGGCAATTAAACTAACCAGAAGAGGCTCTACAAATATCCCCATCCTCAATAATGGGGGAGCCCAACACCTCAGTGCAAAAGATAAGGCTGAAGCATTTGCAACCATCTTCAGCCAGAAGTGCTGAGTGGATGATACATCTTGGCCTCTGAGGTCCTCAGCATCATAGATGCCAGTCTTCAGCCAATTCAATTCACTTAATGATTAAACAAAAAAGGCTGAAAGGCACTGAACAATGCATAGGCTATGGACCTTGACAACATTCTGGTGATAGTACTTAAGACTTGTACTCCAGAACTGGCTGTGCCCCTAGCCAAGCTATTCCAGTACATCTACCAGATGTGAAAAATTGCTCAGTCATGTCCTTCCACTGAAAAGGAAAAATCTAGCCAGGCTAATTACCACCCCAGTCTACTTTTGATCAAATTGATAACTGTCTTGTTGACAGTGCTATCAAGTGGTACTTACTCAGCAATAACCTGGTCCTTGATGCTCAGTTTGGGTTCCGACAGGGCCACTCAGCTCCTGACTTCATTACAGCCTTGGCCCAAACATGGACAGAACAGCTGAACTAGAGGCAGTGAGAATGACTGCCCTCGACATTAAAGCAGCAGTTCAGAGGGTGGCATCAAGGAGCTGAGCAAAATTGAGTCAATGGAGGGGGGCAGGGAAAAAAATCTCCACTAGTTGGAGTCATACCTAGCACAAGCAAAGATGGTTGAGGTTGTTGGGGGTAAATCACCTCAGTCCCAGGACATCACTGCAAGAGTTCCCAAATCCAACCATGTTCATCTGCTCTAATGAGCTTCACTCCACCATAAAGAGGTCAGAAATGGGGATCTTCACTGATTGCACAATGTTCAGCACCATTCGTGACTCCTTAGATACTAAAGCAGTTGGTATCCATTTGCAGCAATACCTGGACAAGTCAAACTTGGGCTAAGTAGCAAGTTACATTCGCACCACACAAGTGCCAGGCAATGACTGTCACCAATGAGAGAATTTAATCATCTCCCCTCACTCAATGGCATTACAATTGCTGAACCCCCACTAACATCCTGAGGAGCTTTCCATTGACCAGAAACCAAACTGGACCAGCTATATAAATTCTGTGGCCGCAAGAGCAGGTCAGAGGTTGGGAATTCTGTGGCATGTAACTCACCTCCTGACTCCTCAAAGCCTGTCCATCTACAAGGCACCAAGTCAGGAGTGTGATGGAATACTCTCCACTTACCTGGATAAGTGCAGCTCCAACACTCAAGCTCTACACTAACCAGGACTAAAACAATCCACCTGATGGACACCCCATCCGTTACCTTCAACATTCACTCCCTCCACTACTGACAGTGGCAGCAGTGTGTACCATCTACAAGATGCACTGTAGCAACTCACCATGCCTCCCTCAACAACACCTTCCAAACCCATGACCTCTACCACCCAGAAGGGCAGCAGATGCATGGGATCACCACCACCACCTGCTCGTGCCCCTCCAAGCCAGACACCATCCTGACTTGGAACTATATTGCTGTTACTTCACTGTTGCTGGGTCAAAATCCTGGAACTCCCTAATAGCACTGTTATGTACCTACCCCACATGGACTGCAGCTGTTCAAGATGGCAGTTCACCACCTTCTCAAGGTCAATTAGGGATGGGCAATAAATGCTGGCTTGGCCAGCAATGCCCATATCCCGTGAAAGAATTTAAAAAAAAGATACCCAACATGACCAAATTACCACTAGGTTGGTATGGAAGATGAATGTACAACACAAAACGAGATGCATTTGTGAGCAGAACAGTTTAATAAGATTTAATGCAACAATGACAGGACTGCACCATGCCAGATGAACAAAATTTGTATGTAGGATTTAATTCCTTACAGTTGATATTTTAGTGTCAATGCCAACAGTAGTGTAAAAAGAGTCTAACTTAATGCAAACAGATCTGTGCAACTCAGACATCTTTCAAAGTGTCCATGGTTGGAGAGCTCTCCTTCCAATGGGGAGGCCATGAAGCCTGGATGCTTGGCCGCTCTTTCACTCGAGTGTAGTACTCCATCAGCTTGGGATATTTATCTGTTGATAATCTACAAAATTAAAATATTCAGTGAGATTCATGGCACAGCTTTATACAAAAAGTTCTTCCCCTACACACCTACCACTTGATATATGCACCAGTGCTGCCTTGCGGCTACTGTAGGGTGGAAGAGACCACAACTTGGTTATTTTATCACTTGACCACTCCAACAAGTTTTGGTGAAAACCTTCCCAATGACATAAGAAGGAAATTGTGGAGATTTGTAGGTATTTGGGAGGTACAAAATCTTGTGTACTCCTCCAACTCATAATATAGACTATATTTGTTGGTTTGATATTCTACTAATTCAAAGCAAAGTGAACATTGACAATTTAAACTAAATCTAGATCAGAGAACTATCCTAATTTTGATTATTTTAGGATAGTGTACAGTTTAATAGTTAGAAACTCAAGCAAAACAAAAAAAAAAGTGAATATGCAGTGTTGGATAGGGATTGTTATTGGGGGCAGGTAGAACAGCTCCTCATGTCAAATTATAATATTTGGCCAGATACATTATCTGCTCAAACATTGTACTGTTGAGCTGAACTGGCAAGCACGAGAGATTGACTACAACACTAAATATGGACAAATGCATTTACCTTTCTCTTCTCTCCAAAAAGAGAGTGACATGATGCTGTGGTCAATCTATTAAATGGAGAGTGGTGGCTGGTTTTGAAGCCTCACTTCTCAGGTGGTCTCTACTGAAGGGCTTCACTATGGTAGTGGCACACACGTATCACTACAATCACCAAGATACTTTTTAAAAAGTAGGAGAGCAAGAGAAAGTTGCATGCAGGGGAAAGAAATTTAGTTCTGCTTCAAGCTAAATACTTCAATTTGACCAAGAATGTTTAGTGGAATTAAAAAACTTTTAACTACACAGATTAAATTTTTACTCAATTTTTAAAAAAAGAGAAGTGTAGCTGGTCAAAAACTCAATGTGACGATGGAAGGAACATCTTTTCACCCTGCAATGTTAAAGAGTGCAGAAAGAGGGGGCAGTTGCAGTAGCATTCTTGAGATAACAATTGCAGTAGAGAAAAAAAAACAGCCATTCAGTAAGACAGAAATAGAATCCATGTGTATAAAGACAAGAATTAAATCACACTAATAGGGGTAGTCTACAGACAACCCAATAGTGGAAGGGAGGGAGGAAGGAAAGAATAAATGGAAACAAATTAGGGAAATCAACATAAATATCATGTAGAATTTCAACCACCCTGGATAAAGGAAGAGAGTTTCTAAAAGTGTGCAGGACTCCTTTCTAATCCAGGATGCAAGTCCAAGGAGGGAGGATTTGCTACTGGATCTGAAGATAGAGAAATTAACCAAAGCTGAGGAGAAGTAAAAGTAGGGAACATCTAGGCAATGGTGACAATATTACACAGTTTCAGATAATAATGGTGAAGGAAAGTAGCATAACTATTGCAGAAAATACAGAAGTATGGGTTGAAGGTGATTTAGAGCTTTGGATCAGAAATTGGCTAGCTGAAAGAAGACAGAGGGTGGTGGTTGATGGCAAATGTTCATCCTGGAGTTTAGTTACTAGTGGTGTACCGCAAGGATGTGTTTTGGGGCCACTGTGGTTTGTGATTTTTATAAATGACCTGGAAGAGGGTGCAGAAGGGTGGGTTAGTAAATTTGCAGATGACACTAAGGTCGGTGGAGTTGTGGATAGTGCCGAAGGATGTTGTGGGTTACAGAGGGACATAGATAGGCTGCAGAGCTGGGCTGAGAGATGGCAAATGGAGTTTAATGCAGAAAAGTGCAAGGTGATTCACTTTGGAAGGAGTAACAGGAATGCAGAGTACTGGGCTAATGGGAAGATTCTTGGTAGTGTAGATGAGCAGAGAGATCTTGGTGTCCAGGTGCATAAATCCCTGAAGGTTGCTACCCAGGTTAATAGGGCTGTTAAGAAGGCATATGGTGTGTTAGCTTTTATTAGTAGGGGGAAATCAAGTTTCGGAGCCACGAGGTCATGCTGCAGCTGTGCAAAACTCTGGTGAGACCGCACCTGGAGTATTGCGTGCAGTTCTGGTCACCGCATTATAGGAAGGATGTGGAAGCTTTGGAAAGGGTGCAGAGGAGATTTACTAGGATGTTGCCTGGTATGGAGGGAAGGTCTTATGAGGAAAGGCTGAGGGACTTTAGGTTGTTTTCATTGGAGAGAAGGAGGAGGAGATGTGACTTAATAGAGACATAAGATAATCAGAGGGTTAGATAGGGTGGATAGTGAGAGTCTTTTTCCTCGGATGGTGATGGCAAACACGAGGGGACATAGCTTTAAGTTGAGGGGTGATAGATATAGGACAGATGTCAGAGGTAGTTTCTTTACTCAGTAGTGGGGGCATGGAACGCCCTGCCTGCAGCAGTAGTAGACTCGCCAACTTTAAGGGCATTTAAGTGGTCATTGGATAGACATATGGATGAAAATGGAATAGTGTAGGTCAGATGGTTTCACAGGTCGGCACAACATCGAGGGCCGAAGGGCCTGTACTGTGCTGTAATGTTCTAATTCTAATAACAGACGAGTGTAATAAATTAGAAAAACTGATTTTAGAGGCCGAGAATAGAACTGACATTAGCAATGCTGTAGAACAGCAGTGCGAAACATTTAAGTATTCAGTCCAAAAAATATATTTATATTTTGCTAAAAAGAAACCAATATTGAGACACCATGGATGACAGAAGGGAAAATTGAGGATAGAAAAGAGACCAAGACAAGGGAGAATATGAAGAGACAAGGAATGGTCCCAAAAAAAAAAAAGTAAAAAATTGTACTACACAATTAAAAAATCAAAAAAAGGAAAATAGTAAAATATTCTACATGCATTTAAAATTTAACAAGTTGGATCAGGGTTCAAACTAGCGATAGCAAAATGGCAGAAACGTTAATTATACTGCTTCAGCATTTACTAGGGAAAATCAATTGAAGAAATTTGAAATTACGCCACATTTAAAACAAACAAACAAAAAAAAAAAAAATCAACCCTTGGATTGTATCAGCACATTCTGGAAAAGTAGGGAAGAGATAGAAGCCCCATCATACATAATTGTTAATTGAATAGCTAACATCTGTTTTTTTTTTAAAAAACAGAAAAAGCAGATAGAACATGTTCAGAGAACTAAACAAACAAAGTCAGCTTATCAATAGGAAGGAAAAAAAAAAATGGTCTCCCTAGTAAAAAAGAGAAAATAGAAATACATCTAGAAACAAAAAGTCAGCGATTTCCAAAAGGGAAAGACCAACCTTCACTGAAGTTGCTTGAGCAACTTAATTATTCCCTGGCTCTTCAAAGAATGTAGACAGGGGTAATGTATATAGATTTTGAATGAGTCTTTGATAAAAGGTACCACACAAAAGACCAAATGGACAAGGTTAGGGAATATGAGGTCAGGGGACAAGTAGCAGAGTAAATAGCTGATTTGAAGACAGTAAAGAGAGAATATGGGCAAATAATAGTCAGAGTGGGTGGGGGGGGGGGGGGGGGGGGGAAGGGAGGAGGAAAGCCTTGAGGTCAGTTGTTCACAATTTGTATGATTTAGACTTCTGAAATCAAAAAATACCTAAATTCGCAGACAAATTGGGACAGATAGTCAACAATGGAAGAGAACAAAATTACATATTAAGAAACTTGCATATAATTGGCAAAATGAATTTCAAAAAGTGCTTTTCTTACCAAAGTGTAATGCCTCAAGGACACATTACTTAAAAAAATGGGGAAGAGGAGCAAAGGGACCCTGAGTACAAGTTACTAAAAGTTGCAACACAGGTCACAAACATTAGGGTTTCTTTCTAAAAAAAAAGGTAGAATTGAAAATGAGAGAAGTCATGTTGAACTTGTAATAAACCATACTTGAGTACTAGGTTAAGAACTGCACATATTTAAAAAAAGCACTGTATATAAAAAAAGTGAAAAGAAGATTTGCTAGAAGAATACCAGAAATGTGAGGTTATACACATGAAAGGATGAACAGGCTGGACTGCTTTTTAAGAGAAGGCTCAGGGCTGACCAAATGGAAGTCTTTAAAATTATTTAAAATATTTGAGTTGTAGGAGAGCAAAACCAAAAGCCATCAATACAAGACAGACAGATAGCAACAACTTTACCCAGAGAGTAGTTAAAATGTGGAACTCACTACCACTGAGTAGTGAGGTAAATAGTATAGATGCATTTAGCAGAAAGCTAGATAAGCATGAGGGAGACAGTATAGAGGGTTATGTGGCTAGATGGAGGAAGGATGGGAGGAAGCACAAGTGGAACACCACTAGTTGGGCTGACTGGCCTATGCTGTATATTCTATGCAAAAACAAAAAAAAATCACCAGAACACAGTACGTAATGGACTTGAGTATTATTTCATTTTTCACTAGAGTGGCCAAAGAAAATTTGAATGCCAGCACTCTGCATTAACTGCAGTAACTCACCCAAAGCGAATAGCATAGGCCACTTGTGGCAACAGCATTACATCTGCCATTGTGAAGTTCTTCCCAGCAATATAGGAATCTGGACCCATCTACAAAAATAAAAGTTAGTGTGAGATTTCACCAACAGGTAGGGAAAACAGTGCCTGCATTCTAAACATTACTTCAACAGAATCTGTACACAGATGATTGTATAAAGAACAGCAAGGTCATCCCAAAGCCTGTCAGTATCAATAACAAAGATACATCCAGGTGAGAACACCAAAATGGAAAGGATTAAACCAATTCATCACCTCATTACTCCCATCAGTTGCAATTTCAATGGTAAACCTAGATACGTTACTGCATGTTTTATCCATCCAGTTACAGACAGGCAAAAAAAAATTCACACCTAGGCTGCAGTCTCCCACCCCCCCAAAAGAGTGGGAAGGTGGTGGGGGAGCACCTAAAATGGAGTGGGAAGCTCAGAGGGCCCTTCCCAAACCATTCCTACCTCTTATGCAGAGTGGTGGAAAATGGCCCACCTCAGGCCAATCAAGGCCCTTAAGTGGCCACTTAACAGCCCCACCCACTGCCACTCCCAATGGCCTGCATCTCCATTAGGTGGGGCTTCCTGCCTCAAGGAGGTGCAAGTCCCACCTCAGACCAATTAAAGGCCTGGGGACTGCAAAATGCGGTCCGGTCTGGAACTCCAGGCCAAGCAGAGACTGTTCGCCACCCACTTTTCAGTTGGTAGACAGCTCCCGTCCACAGAGGGAAAAATTCCGGCCCTAGTGTTTTTTGTTTTGCTTACAAAGAAAAAAATTGACAATACAGATTGATTATTAAAATACAAGCAGCCAGCACTGGACTTCAAATGGTCATGAAGCCCCACTGGCCAATCTGCAGCCATATGCTTGAAAACAGTGACCATAAACCTAGATAGTCAGGTCGGCCAAATTTGCTGCAGTTCATTCAGGGAAAGCAAAACTCTTACAGCCATAGAAATCTTGTTACAGAATACATCTTTGATCGGTCTATAGAAAAGCTTGTATTTGCATATGATGGTCAATAAAGATGACGCAGACAATTTCAGGCCAGCACTTAATCAAGCAACTCACCCAATTCCCCCTTAAATCATATGAAAACAAAAATTAGTCTGACAACAGTAGAACACGCACACAAAAATGGATGTTTAGCAGAAAGGCATCAGTATGTTCATATACAAGGGGTATAAAATTGAATATGCTCTCAACCACCATATATGCAATTACAGCTGCACAAATTCAAGATTCTTTGGACCATAAACTCATGGCAATTAACAAAACATTTGTGTACATGAGCAGGAAGAAAGCCAAATCAGATGGTAGTTATGGAAAAAGATAAAAGATGGACAGGAAATAAAAGGTACTGAATTGGGGAGGAAGGCAGATTTCAATTTGATAAAACAGCATCTGGCCAAAGTGGACTGGGAACACCTACTTGTAGGAAAGTCTACATCAGATGAGTGGGAGTCAAAGAGGAAATAGAGAGAGTTCAGAGCCAACGTGTACCCATTAAGGTGAAGGGTAGGACCAAGTGCAAGGAATCCTGGATGTCAATGGATAAGGATTTAAAAAAAAAAAAGGCTTATGGCAGATTCAGAGCACTGAAAACAGCAGAGTCACTAGAGGAGTATAGAAAGCGTAGTGGGTACTTAAACTAATTAGGAGAACGAAGACAGGACACAAAAAAAAAAAAACACTGACAGGCAAGATAAAAAGGAAAATCCCAAGGCATTTTATAATTAGATTATGGGCAAGAGGATAACTAGGGAAAGAGAAGGGTCCATTAGGGACAAAAGTGGCAATCTGTGTGTGGAGGCCGAGGACATGGGTGAGGTTTTAAATGATTACTTTTCATTTGTGTTCACTATGGAGAAGGATGATGTAGGTGTAGAGATCAAGGGGGATTGTGATATACCTGAACAAATTGGCATTGAAAAGGGAGGAAGTATTAGCTGTTTTAGCAGGCTTAAAAGTGAATAAATCCCCAGGTCCAGAGAAGATGTAACATAGGCTGTTATGTGATGCAAGGGAGGAGACAGCAGGAGCTCTGACACAAATTTTCAAATCCTTTGTGGCCACAGGAGGGGTACCAGAGGATTGGAGGACAGCAAATGTGGTACTGTTATTCAAGAAGGGTAGCAGGGATAAACCAGGTAATTACAGGCCAGTGAGTCTAACATCAGTGGTAGGGAAAGTATTGCAAAGAATTCTGAGGAACAGGATTAATTTCCACTTGGAGAGGCAGAAATCAATCAAGGATAGTCAGCATGGCTTTGTCAGGGGGAGGTCATGTCTAACTAACTTGATTGACTTTGAGGCAGTGACTAGATGTCCAGAGGAGGGTAAGACAGTTGATGTAGTCTACATGGGCTTCGGTAAGGCTTTTGATAAAGGTCCCACATGGGAGATTGGTTAAGAAGGTAACAGCCCATGGGATCCAGGGCAACTTGGCAAATTGGATCCAAAATTGGATTAGTGGCAGGAGGCAGAGGGTGATGGTCGAGGGTTCTTTGTGAGTGGAAGCCTGTGACCAGTGGTATACCGCAGGGATCGGTGCTGGGACCCTTGCTGTTTGTAGTGTACATTAATGATTTGGACATGAATACAGGAGGAATGATCAGTAAGTTTGCAGATGGCATGAAAATTGGTGGTCGTAAATAGTGAGGACAGCCTTAGATTACTGGACAATAGAGATGGGCAGAGCACTGGCAAATGGAATTTAATCCTGAGAAGTGTGAGGTGAAGCATTTTGGGAGGACTAACAAGGCAAGGGAATATACAATGGATGGTAGGATCCTAGGAAGTAGAGGGTCAGATGGACCCTTGGTGTACTTGTCCGTAGGCAGCAGCACAGGTAGATAAAGGTGGTTAGGAAGGAATATGAGATACTTGCCTTTATTAGCCGAGGCACAGAATATAAGAGCAGGGAGGTTATGATGGAGCTGTACAAAACGCTAGTTAGGCCACAGCTGGAGTACAGTGTACAGTTCTGGGCACCACACTATAGGAAGGATGCGACTGCACTGGAGGGTGCAGAGGAGGTTCACCAGGATGTTGCCTGGGCTGGAGCATTTCAGCTATGAAGAAACTGAAAAGGCTAGGGTTGCTTTCCTTAGAACAGAGAAGGCGGAGAGGGAACATGATAGAGGTAAACAAAATTATGAGGGGTGTTGATCTGGAACATGCTGCCTGAAGGGGTGATAGAGGCAGGAACCCTCAACATTTTAGTACATAGATGAGCACTTGAAATGCCATAGCATACAAGGCTACAGGCTAAGCGCTGGAAAATGGGATTAGAATAGGTAAGTGCTTGATGGCCAGCACAGACATGGGCCGAAGGGCCTGTTTGTGCTCTATAAATACCCAAAAACCTCATGCTATAACCAGACAATGCTCCTTTTTATCAAAGTAGTTTGCTTCTCCATAAATGGATACACTCATTCCTTTTTACCTTTTCAAGGTACCTTTCCCACAGGATCAACTCTGCAGTCAGTGCCTTTTTGTTCCTCTCCACAGCAGAGTCATGACGCTCATTTTCAGGAACTCTCCAGGTGTAATAGATCACTGCCGCTGCAAAAAAAAAAAAAATCAGATGATAATTGGCATGGGATAGTGGTCTACATCCCTATTTAAATGGTACAACGTATAGTGCACCAATTTTAGCAATGCAGGAGGGGGAAACAGTGCCATAAATGAAAACTTTTTTGAAAGTCAGAAAATACTTGCAATGCCTGGTTTCCAGCAGGACCTTTTGGTCAACAGAATTAAGAGCTAGAGCTTCAAAAGGGAATGCGGTCCTGAAGGCAGAGTTTAAGGAGTTAGGAAAGAAACTAGCAAGCAGGACCTCATAGTAATCTCTGGATTACTCCTAGTACGTGTAAGCGAATATAGAAATGGGAGAATAGAGCAGATGAATGCATGGCTGGAGATGGTGCAGGCTTCAGATTTCTGAGAAACTGGGAGCATTTCTGGGGAAAGATGGGACCTGTACAGGTCAGACAAGCTACACCTGAACAGAGCTTCGACCAATGTCCTCATGGGCACTTTGCTAGTGCTACAGGGAGGGTTCAAACTAAATTGGCAGGGGTGTCAGAACCAAGAGGAAAACCAAGGTGCACAGAGAATGGAGGGACAAGATAGTACTAGAATAGGAAATAGCAACGTATTAGATGGGGTCAGAGTAAGAAGGATTGCAATTAGCACTAAAATTAGAATTAGCGTGCACAGTGTGGTTAATAAGGTTGGTGAACTGCAGTGCAGTTGGCACAGTGAAATATGATGTGGTGATAATGGAGACCTGGCTCAAAAATATACTAAGTATACATGGATAAAAAAAGTTGTTCAGAAAAGGAAGGGAGAGAGACAGAGGCACTTCAAGAACAGAACCCCATCTGGTTAGCGTTGAGAAACAATAGAGGTACCATTACATTGCTGGGTATATTCTATATGCCACCAGCTAGTGGAAAGATAGAACAAATTTGCAAGGAAATTAGAGGTGCAAGAATTATAGAATGGTTATAATGGGGGATTATAATTATCCCAATACAGACTGGGATAGTAATGTAAAGGGCAGAAAGGAGGAAGAGTTTCTACAGTGTGTTCAGGAGAATTTTCTACATCAGTATGTTTCCAGTCCAATGAGGAAGGAGGCACTGCTGGATCTTGTTCTGGGGAATGGGTGTTAAGTGGATCAAGTGTTGTGGGGGGGCAGGGAAAAAAAAAAAAAAAAAAAAAAAGAGGGGAGGAGAAATGACATTTGGGGACAGTGACCATAAGGTTTAAAGTTGGCTATGGAAAAGGACAAGGAGCAATCTAGGAATGAAGAAAATAATTGTGGGAACGGCCAACTTCAGTGGGATGAAAATGGATCAGGCCCAGGTAAACTGGAATCAAGGATTGGATAGCAAATTGTAATGGAGCATTTAGAACAAGAGGAGACTGTTCGGGTACAGTCAAGGTACAATCCCACAAGGGGAAAAAGGTAGGGCAAACATGCCTCTTATCTCTGTCAAGGGAGCTCTGGACAAGAAAAAAAGTGCAAATGACTGTCAGGCAGATAATACAATTGAATCAAGCTGAATGCAGAAGGGGCTCAGAGGAATTGAAAAACAAAAATGAGAACCAGAAAGTATGACAGACAGCAAACATAAAAAAGGAATCCAAAAATCTTTCATAGGAACATAAATAGTACCAAAAAAAAAAAAGTGGTTAAAAAAAAAAAGAGTGGGGCCAATTAGGGATCGTAAAAGGAGATTTACATAGAGGCAGGGGAGGCATGGCTGATGCACTAAGTGAGTACTTTGCATCTGCCTTGCCCAAGGAAGATATTACCCATGTCAGTGAAAGAGGAAGTAGTTGAGACACTGGATGGTCTAAGAGGAGACAGTAGATAGGCTGGCTGTGCTTAAAACTTAATAAGTCACCAATGAGACACATCCAAGGATGCTGAGGGAATGAACAGCAGAAATTGGAGGTACTGGCCATAATCTTCCAATCCGCCTCAGAAACAGGGTGGTTCCAGAGGACTGGAGAATTGCAAATATGTTAAACGCTTGTTCAAAAAAAAGTGCAAGGATAAGCCTAGCAACTACAGGCCAGTCAGTTTAACCTCAGTGGAGAAAGCTTTTAGGAATGATAATTCAGGGACAGTCACTCGGGCAAATGTGGATTAAAGAAAAGTCAGCACAGATTTGTAAAGAGCAATGTTTACCTAACTTGACTCAGGGAACATGGTGGCATAGTGGTAATTGCATTAAATTAAAAAATAGGAATTAAAAGCTAGTCTCAGTAATGGTGCAATGAAACTATCAATTGTTGTAAAAACCCATCTAGTTTACCAATGTCCTAAGGGAAAGAAATTTTCTGTCTTTACCTAGTCTGGCCTCAATGTGACTCCAGACCCACAGCAATGTGGTTGACACTTAACTGCCCTCTGAAATGGCCTAGCAAGTCAGTCAGCTGTTTAGGGCAATTAGGGATGGGCAACAAATGGTAGCCTTGGTCGTGATGCCCACATCCAATGAAAGAATAAAATGCTTTTGAGAAAAAGGGCTGATGAGGAAAATGCAGTTGATGTGCTATACATGGGCTTCCAAAAGGAATCTGATAAAGTGCCACATAACCTTGTCAGCAAAGTTAGAGCCCATGGAATAAAAGAGGACAGCAGCAGCATGGATACAAAAAATTGACTAAGCGACAGGAAACCGTGGTGCTGAATGGTTGTTCCTCAGACTGGAGGCATATAGTAGAGTTCCTCAGGTGTCAGTGTTAGGATCCCTGCTTTAATATATTACTTGTGTATACAGGGCAGAATTTCAGACTTTGTAGATGACAAAACTTGGAAGTATTGTGAACTGAGAGGAGGATAGTGATAGACTTCAAGAGGACAGACAGGCTGGTGGAATGGATGGATAAATGGCAGATGAAATTTAACGCAGAGAAGTGAGGTAATTCAGTTTGGTAGGAAGAGGCAATATAAAATAAGGGATCATTCTAAAGGGGATGCAGGAGCAAAGGGACCTGGGGGATACATGTGCACAAACCATTGAAGGTCACAGGACAAGTTGAGAAAGCAGTTAATAAAGCATACAGGATCCTGTCTGGGGCAGACAGTACAAAAAAAAAGGAAGTTTAAGCTTTTATAAAACACTGGCTCAGCCTCAATTGGAGTATTGTTTCCAGTTCTAGGCACCACATCTTTGAAAGGATTAAGGCATTAGAGAGGGTTCAGAAAAGATGAATAGTTCCAAGGATGAGGAACTTCAGTTACATGGATAGATTAGAGATGCTGGGTCTGCTCTCCTTGGAAAAGAGAAGAGGAGGAAATTTGATAGAGGTATTCAAAAATGAGGGGTCAGGACAAAGTAGAAAGGGACAAATTGTTACCATTGGTGGAAGGACAGAGGATATTGATTTAAGGCAATTGGCAAAAGCACTGGCAACAAGAGGAAAAACTTTAAAAATTTAGCACGTGGTTAGGATCTGGAAGGCATTGCCAGAGTGTGTGGTGGAAGCAGATTTAATGGAGGCCTTCAAAAAAGCATTATAATATATGAAGAGAAACAAAAGGTTTGCAGGGAAAAAAGGTAGGGCAATTAGGGGAGTTGCTCTTGTCTGTGTTGGCTCCCTACATGACGGACTGAATGGCCTCCTTCTGTGTTGCAGAAGTGTTATGGTTCTATGGTTGATTAGAGTAGAAAAACTCAGCAGTTTGCCATGAATGCTCAGGACAATGAGCAGTTACAAGGGTAGTAAACTGGATTGAGACTGGTTAGCGGATGGTGGAATTTGTAGCAGTCAAGGGCAGTTTCTCAGTATCACTTCCTACAGACTACTACTTCTGTTCACTCAAGAGGAATACGGGATTAGTGGGAATGCTGTTGAAAGTATAATAAATGATCAAAAAAGACGCCACATGGAGATTTTGGCAAGTGGGCAAAAGTGACAGCTGTTCAATATCAGAAAGTGCAAAGTGGTACATTTCCATATTAAAAAAAAAAATACTTTGAACAGGGGAACAGCAGAGGGATTTGTGGGTGGGTTGCAGGGTTTAATGTTCACAAACATTAAAAGCAGTACCTAAACTGGATATGAACTTTAAAAAGTTAATAGAATACTGGATTTTATGGTAAGAGGTACAGAACATGAAAGCAGACATTTAAAATAGCAAATCAATTTAAAAACATTAAGAGTGCAGTTGAGCACCTTGAAGTTTTGGGCTCCATTCTCAGAAGAATGTTGGGACAATAGGGAGGGTACAGCAGCCTGGTATGTGGAAATACCAAGTAGGGCTTTAAAAAAAAAAAAATCAGGTGTTAGAACAGAGGAGACTAGAGGTATTTAAAAGTAAGACAGACCCAGTGGTTTGGGGTCTAGAACAAGGCAACATAGATACAATGTTTAAGACGGATCAGGAGAAATGTAGTGCTAGTCAAGGAAGCGTCAGGGCTTTTTAAGTGGCCGCTGATGCTGGGACTTGCTTGGTTAAAGGCTTTCTCCTGCTCAACTGTCATAACTTTGGCGAAAAATCATATTCAGGCAGCACAAATACTGTGTATTAAGCTTAAGGCAATTGAGAGAACCCCCACCCTTCCCCACAACCAGATATTCCCAGTGTTAAATGTTCATTTTATGATTAATCATAAGCTCACTTAAGGCTATTAAGGGAGTAAAGAAGTTCATCTTCATACTTCCTGTCACTGCAAAAAGAGCATCTCTGGTGGGGAAAGGAATTTAATTCTGCATCAGTTACAGGAGGCATCTTGGATATTTTCATGGCCATTGCACTGAATCTATAGAAACTTCAGACTGCCTTTGTTGTGACTACAGCATCTTGCAGTTACCAATTGGATAACAAGTGTCAAACTTATTAGGGATGAAAAGGGAACTGAAATTACAAGTCCTGGCATGATATTAGTTACTGAAGAAAGCTGAAGTTGGTATGAGCATAACACAAGAAATAGGAGCAGGAGTAGGCCATTCAGCCCCTCAAGCCTGTCCCACCATTCAATAAAATCATGGCTGATCTGCCCCAGATCTTAACTGTTCTTTCGTGCCAGCTCCTCATAGCCATCAACTCCCTAATATTTCAAAAATCTATTTACCTCTAAATACTTTATGATCTAGCCTCCACAACTCTCTGGGGTAGAGAATTCCAGACATTTACTACCCATAGAAGAAATTCTTTGCATCTCAGTTTTAAATGTGTGTCCCCTTATTCTGTAACTACGTCCCCTAGTTCAAGATTCCTCCACTAGTGGAAACATCTTACACCCCCCCCCCCCCCCCCCCCCAAGAACCTTGTGCGTTTCAATAAGATCACCCTTCATTCTTCTAAACGCTAATCAATAAAGGCCTAACATGTTTAACCATTCTTGATAAGTCAACCCACGCATCCCAGGAATCAGCCGAGTGAATCTCTTTTGAACTGCCTCCAATGCCAGTATATCCCTTCTTAAAATACAGACACTAAAACTGTACACAGTACTCTGGGTGCAGCATCACCAACACCCTGCACAGTTGTAACAAGACTTCCCTATTTTTCAATTCCAACCCCCTAGCCATAGAGGCCAAAATTCCATTTGCCTTCTTAATTACTTGCTGCACCTACCATGCTAACTGTGTTTCATGCACAAGAACACCTAGATCCCTCTGTGCTGCACTTTTTTGGAGTCTCTCGCTATTTAAATAGTCTGTCTTTTGATTCTTCCTATTAAAGTGCATGACCTCTCACCTTCCTGCATTAAACTCCATCTGCCAAGTTTTTGCCCACTCAACCCATCTATATTCCCTTGCAGATTCCTTATGTTCTCATCATAACATACAAAAATAGGTGGGAGGGTATCGTCAAATTTGGATAAATTACACCCCCCCCCGGCAAGTCATGAAGAGAGTCTATTTGGATTTCCAGAAGGCATTCAATAAGGTGCCTATAGTCCAAATAGACTACATCTACTGGTTCCCCTTTATCAACTCTGCTTGTTATATCCTCAAAGAACTCCAACAAATTTATCAAACATGCTTTCCCTTTCGCAAAACCACGTTGACTGTTTGATTGCGTTAAGCTTTTCCAAATGTCCTGCTATTTCTTCCTTAATAATGGACTCTAGCATTTTCTCAACAACCGATGTTAGGCTGACTGGCCTATAGTTTCCTGCTTTTTGTCTCCCTCCCTTCTTGAACAGGGGAGTCACATTAGCGGTTTTCCAATCCGCTGGGACCCTCCTGGAATCCAGTGAGTTCTGGAGTATTTCGACCAATACCTCCACTATCTCTGCAGCCACTTCCTTTAAAACCCTTGGATGTCTGCCATCAGGTCCTGGCGACTTGTCTGCCTTTAGTCCCATTAGTTTGTCAAATACTTTGTCCCTCGTGATACAGATTGTTACAAGATCTTTCCTCCCATTAGCTCCTTGCTTATCTGATATCTGTGGGACATTTATAGTGTCCTCCACCATAAAGACCAATGCAAAATATTGTTTTAAATTATCTGCCATTTCCCGGTTATCAATTATCCAGTTGCATCCTCCAAGGGTACCACATTACTTTAGCTACTTTTTTTTTTTTAAATATACCCGTAGAAGCTCTTGCTGTTTAGTTTTCTTGCCAATTTACTTTCATAATCAGTTCTCTCCCTCTATTAGCTTTTTTGTCATCCTCTGCTAGTTCCTAAGAAATTGCCAATCCTCTGCCACTTTGGATGATTGGATACTCTCCTTGACCACCTTTGTTAACCACAGGTGGTTCATCCTTCTCAGTCCTTTTGACCAGGATAAATTTTTGCTGAGCATTATGAAATATCTGCTTAAATGTCTGCCACTGCTCATCCCCTTAGCCTATTTGCCCAGCCCACTTTAGACAACTCTTCATACCTCCATAAATTGCCTTTGTTTAAGTTGAGGACACTGGTTTGAGACCAGAGTTACTCGCCCTCAAACTGAATTTGAAATTCTACCATGAGAATGATGTGCCAAATAAAGACAAGAATCAACACCAGTCAACAAAGCCTGAGCAGCTGACAGCAAAGCAAATACTGGCAGATGGAACATATTCAAAATATGGAAGATACTCCTCTAGCATCTCGAGGCTATACATGCATTAAAATTCAGGCACAGACTGCACACCATTTACAATCCATTTAAAATGGGAATAGATGAGAGAACCAAAAAAAAAAACCAGGCACCATGGCCCATGAACAGCTACAAGAACAAAAAAGTATTAAAAAAGGTAAAAATACTCATGACTGAAGATTGAAAGTATACAGTCATTAAGTGACAATGACCAATACTTTGACCAAAACAAAAATCCAATGTTCAGATTATGTTAAGGCAAATTGTGTCCAACCCAAATAAGCCCAGAGCGAACAGAAAGGTTAAAAAGGTAGTGCATTAGATGTTGTCTATATGAGCTTTCAAAAAGGCACTAAATAAAGTACTTCATAACAGAGTTAATCAGGAAATAGAAGCACATGGTATTAAAAGGGATGATGGTAACTTGGGTATATAATTGGCTAAGGGATAGGAGGCAGGCAGTATTGGTGACTGGACATTTTCCAGACTGGAGAGAAGTATGCTTTGGGGTTCTCCAGGGGTCTGTATTAGGACCAATGCATTTGGTCTATGAAAGTGACCTGGATTTAGATAAAGTGAGTATAATTTTGAAGTTTGCAGATGGTACCACATTACATTGCAAATTTTGAAAGGATAAGAACAGACTTCAGGAGAACAGACACTCTGATGAGACAGGCAGACACGTGGCAAATGCAAATTAATGTGGATGCGTGAGAAGTGATGCCTTCTGGAAGAAGCATGCAGCAGCTGTTTAATCCAAGTTGTTACTATTTTGAAAGAGGTGCAAGAACAGAGGAAAGTGACAAATCTTTGAAGGTGGGAAGGCAAATTCATAAGATCCTCAAGAAAGCAGATGGATACTTGGCTGTGAATAGGGGTAATGAGAAAGGTAATGAAATCAAAAAAAACACAGAAGTTATGCTAAAACATTACAAATCTCAGATCAGGCCTCAGTTGGAGCAGAGTGTCCAATTTAGGGCACTGCACATTAGGAAGGAGGTCAAAGCCTTGTAAAGTCTACAGAGGTGTTTACCAGGTATGAGGGACTTCAGTTATGTATAGAGATTGCAGAAGCTGGGATTATAGCATCATAGGAGCAGGAGTTGGCCATTCAGCCCAAACCTGCTCCACCATTCAATACAATCATGGCTGATGATCCACTTCAATGCCTTTCCCCCCCACACTATCCTCATATCCTCTATAAAGTAGAGGAGAGAAAAGAGAGCCAATAGATGTTCAAAATTAGAGTTTTAACAGAGCAATAGGAAGAAGTGCTTCCTCTGACAAGTAGGTCAATAACCAGAGGTCATATTTAAAGTAACTGGCAGAAAACCTAGAAGGGAAATTTCTTCACAGGCAGGTTGGGGAGATGTGGATGCACCAGCCGAGGGGTTGATGGAAATCCAATTCCACAGGAACCTTCAAAGAGCAATTGGACACGTACTTCAAGGAGGACTAATTTACAGGATAATAGGGAAAAAATAAACTGGAGTGGGACTAAAGTGGATAGCTCTTATTAAAAAAAGTATATGCATGATAATCTAAATGGTGGCCTCCTGTGCTGCAAGATTCTGTTTTACATTTGGAATATTGTGTAGAATGTCAGCCACCCATAAGCACAACATGAAGGGAAGAAATTGTCAATTGCTTCACCATCTTCCCCTCTACCACCATCCCCCACCCTTCCATCATGGGTTAGGATCTCTAATACTACAATTAGCTTACCTCCAAGTTCTTTAACCATTAGCAAAAATGGGCCATTGATATGCTGTGCATGAATTTTTTTTAAAAAGTTAAAATTTGGAACACTATTAAAAAAGGGAAAAAAAAAAAGTCAGAATCAAACCACAACTTTTATTAATAGATCTTTTCAGTAAGGATACATACAAAAAGTTATTAACTTTAGTCTAAGCAACAGACTAAATGACGATGCAAAAATCAGTTGTGTTGTAATGACTGGATTGGCAGGCATTTCTCTTCCATTTTAATTGTAGTCATCACAAAATTAAACAGCTAATTAAATTCCTGAGCTGTACTGCCAATTTTCATTACATAAAACATAAAAGCAGTAGGATAGATACTCTTATGAGCAGAAAAAATGGGATGACACAGCAAAGTTAACACTATAGCTATTCAATGCTCAGTGGAACTTTATCCCCATGTACAGAAATCAAGATGTCTAGGCTGACTATTGTAGAATTCAAGAACTGAAAAATAGTAAAACTGAAATGTTTCAGATGCTGGAACTTTGAAAATGTTTGAAACATTCAGCAAGTTAAGGGAGGGAAAACAAGGGTTATCACTTCAGGTCACTAGTTTTTCATCTGATTTTATGAGATGCTTCTCTCTGCACAGAGATTACATGACAAGCTGAGTGTTTCCAGCATTTTCTCGATTTTATATATTTTTTTAAATGCTGCCACTGTTTGCTTAGCTCCTCACCCGGTTCTCCCGAAAACAGATAATCATGTCATTATCTCACTGTTGAGTTTCCTCACACAAGTACTTCATTGGTTGTGATGGGAAAGATCCTTCTTTACTTTTTCCTTATCCCCATAAGAAAGGGAAAAGCTCTTTACACAAAAGAGGTGGTATTGCACTGTTGATCAAGGAGTCAGTTACTGCAGTAAGGAGGGATAATATATTTGAAGGTTCCTCTAATGAGGCCATATGGGTAGAACTTAAAAACAAGGGGGCAATCACTTGGCTGAGAGTGTACTATAGGCCTCCAAACAGTCAGGGAGAGAGATAGAGGAGCAGATATGTAGGCAAATCTCAGAGGTGCAAAAGTAATAGGGCAATAATAGTAGGAGATTTCAACTTCCCCTATATTAGAGGGGATAGTATTAGTGCAAAAGGCTTAAAGGGGGCAGAATTCTTCAAGTGCATTCAGGAGAGCATCTTGAGCCAGCACGTAGAGAGAATCCTACAAGGAGGAGGGGTGGTACTGGACTTAATCCTAGGGAATGAAGCCAAACAAGTGGTAGAAGTGGCAGTGGGGGAAGCATTTCAGGGATTGTGACCATAACGCTAAGATTTAAGGTAGTTATGGAAAAGGACAAAGAGGGATCGGAAATAAAAGTACTGAATTGGGGGAAAGACAGATTTCAATAATGATAAAACAGGATCTGGCCAAAATGGATAGGAGCAGCTACTTGTAGGAAGGTCTACATCAGACCACTGAGAGTCATCCAGAAAGGAAATAACGAGGGTTCAGGTCCAATATGTTCCCATAAAAGGTGAAGAGCAGGACCAACAAGTCAAGGGAACCCTGGAAGTCAAGGGAACGAGGATTGGATAAGGGGAAAAAATGGCAGATTCTGAGCACTGAATACAGCAGAGGCCCTAGAGGAGTATAGAAAGTGGGTTGGGGGAGAGGGGTACTTAAAGTAATTAGGAGTGAAGAGGGGGCATGAAATAACACCGGCAGACAAGATAAAGGAAAATCCCAAGTCATTTTACAAGTATATTAAGGGCAAGAGAATAACCAGGGAAAGAGTGGGGCCCATTAGGGATCAAAGAGGCAATCGGTGTGTGGAGGCCAAGGACATGGGTGAGGTTTCAAATGATTACTTTTTATCTGTGTTCACTATGGAGAGGGATGATGTAGGTGGAGAGATCAGGGAGAGGGATTGTGATATGCTTGAACAAGTTAACATTGAAAAGGAGGAAGTATCAGCAGGCTTAAAGGTGGATAAATCCCCAGGCCCAGATGAGATGTATCCCAAGCTGCTATGTGAGGCAAGGGAGGAGATAGCAGGGGCTCTGACAAATTCAAATCCTCTCTGGCCACAGGAGAGGGACCAGAAGACTGGTAGGGAAATTATTGGAAAGAATTTTGAGACTGGATTAATCTCCAGTTCAAGAGGCAGGGATTAATCAGGGATAGCCAGCATGGCTTTGTCAGATGGAGATTGTGTCAAACAAACTTGATTGAATTTTTAAAGAGGTGGTGACTAGATGTGTAGATGAGGGTAAAGCAGTTGATGTCTACATGGACTTCAGCAAGGCCTTTGATAAGGTCCCACATGGGAGATTCATTAAGAAGGGATCCAGGCCAATTTGGCAAATTGGATCCAAAATTGGCTTAATGGCAGGAGGCAGAGGGTGATGGTCAAGGGTTGTTTTTGAGAGTGGAAACTTATGACTAGTGGTGTACCACAGGGATCAGTGCTGGGACCCTTGCTGTTTGTAGTGTACATTAATGATTTAGACAGAAACATAGGAGGTATGATCTGGAAGTTTGAAGATGACACAAAAATTGGTGTTGTAAATGGTGAGGAGGAAAGCCTTAGATTACAGGACGATACAGATGGGCAGAGCAGTGGCAAATGGAATTTAATCCCAGGAAGTGTGAGGTGATGTACTTTGAGGACTAACAAGGCAAGGGAATATACAATGGATGGTAGGATCCCAAGGAGAACAGAGGGTCAGAGAGACTTTGGGGTGCTTGTCCATGGATCACTGAAGGCAGCAGCACAGGTAGATAAAGGTGGTTAGGAAGGCATACAGGATACTTGCCTTTATTAGCTGAGCCATAGAATATAACAGCAGGGAGGTTATGTTAGAGCTGTATAAAATGCTAGTTAGGCCACAGCTAGAGTACAGTGTACAGTTCTGGTCACCACACTATAGGAAGGATGTGATTGCACTGGAGAGGGTGCAGAGGAGATTCACCAGGATGTTGCCTGGGCTGGAGCATTTCAGCTAGGGAAAGAGAGACTGGATAGGCTACAGTTGTTTTCCTCAGAGCAGAGAATGCTGAGGGGGGACCTGATTGAGGTATACAAAATGAGGGGCATTGATAGAAAGAAACTTTTTCCCTTAGCAGAGGGGTCAATAAGGCAGGAGGTTTGCAGGGGATTTGAGGAAACAAATTTTCACCAAGAGGGTGGTTGGAATCTGGAACACACTGCCTGAAGGGGTGGTAGAGGCAGGAACCCTCACAATATTTAAGTAGTATTTAGATGAGCACTTGAAATGCCATAGCATACAAGGCTATGGGCCATGTCCAGGAAAATGGGATTAGATTGGATGGGTGCTTGATGGTCAGCACAGGCACATTGGGCCGAAGGGCCTGTTCCTGTGCTGTAAAACTCTGACTCTAAGAGAGGCAGCCTTCAAGAAAGTAACTCGTGCTTTGAGGGGAAGCAGATACAATGCTACAATGCTCACGGGGCTTACCCAGCTTTTCCTGCAGAGCGAGAACTTCATGCATTCTTTGGTAAACAAGAGCCTGTTTATCTCCGCAGTCTGGGATTAGCTGGGTACCTTGGGATTTGAACTGGTTCTGCGAGAGACAAATAAAGAGAGCGTGTTCAGTTTAAAGACATATGACATGTGCCACCAGCAAAAAGCGCAGTGAGAGCGACACTGCAACAACTGGCATACTGCAATAACTAGGATCCAATTGCTCTAGCAAAAATGATAATTTTTTTTTTTAATTGTAAAAAGGGACTAAGCTTCGAATAAAGCCCGTCGTATTTATAAACATTCTCACCTCCAAATACAGACAGGCTCCAAAAGATTCGTTCAAAATAATGTTCCCGTGGCGGAAACTGGGCAACTGCAATTACAATTTGTAAACAATTAAAAAGAATGAACCAGTAACACAAGATTCTGAATTCAGAGGTTATCTTTCGAGGTTGCACTGCAGCCTGTAATTTACAATCTCTGTTCCAAGGTACATAAACACGCAAGTTTCTCAAAAGGGGAGGGGGAGGAAGATATCAAATATCACCTGGCCCCTAGGATTAATTGCCATAACTTCGTCCGATTTGTGCTCCATCTTCTCGAAAGATAACATCTTGTGCTGATACCCCTGCAATTTCTTCTCTTCCAAGACGATCATGATCCTCCAGCAGGGTGGGGAGCCAGAGCCCCAGTACAGGAACATACTCTCAGCCATGATCTACTCAGCCTTCCCTGTCAATGTAGCGCTATCCCACAGCTTCTCTTTATATAATCCCTCTGCCCGGATCCCAGGAAACATTGCCAGAGGTGACGCATTTATCAAACTGTACAACTCCCAAAGCAGCACCATCTAGAGGTGTGCAGCCATTCCCTTTCATTTTAAAAAAATATTCCTCGAAGACTTGAATTATAATTGTGGAACCACAAACAGTAAAGAGGTACATTACCCAGCTTTTCCTGCAGAGCGAGAACTTCATGCATTCTTTGGTAAACAAGAGCCTGTTTATCTCCGCAGTCTGGGATTAGCTGGGTACCTTGGGATTTGAACTGGTTCTGCGAGAGACAAATAAAGAGAGCGTGTTCAGTTTAAAGACATATGACATAAGCCACCAGCAAAAAGCGCAGTGAAACAGGCTCTTGTTTACCAAAGATAACGTGTCTTAATGATGCTGCCAGACCTGCTGAGTATTTCCAGCATTTCTTGTTTTTATTTCAGATTTCCAGCATCTGCAGTATTTTGCTCTTATTTTAGTGTCTTAATGATTGTTGGATGAGGGATAAATATTGATTGGGAACTGCCACTGCTCTGTATCAAATAGTGTTATGAGATCTTTTATACACCTGAGAGCACAGAATGGATCTCAGATTAGCATCTCATACAAAGTGGGCTCTCTCAACCCAGATTGTGGACTCAAGTTTCTGAGAGGATGACTGGATCCCACATCCTTCAAAGTCAGAGGTGAAAGTGCTACCACTGAACTAAGAACAGTCTTTTGCAAACCTCAAACCCATGAAGTCCAAGCAGGATAACCCAGAGTTTCAAATACAAGATCAATTAGGACTGAGTCACTTAGCCACGATAGGCTGCATGCTAGGGTCCTGCATATAAATCAGGGGTTATAGTTTGGGAGCCCCTGTCGTTTCCAATTGTGCAAACTTTACAAGCTGCTTTGAGTCATTATCCTTGGGCTGGCAAAACATATTTACAAAGCATGCATTACTTCTTGCAGTGTCTGCTGGGTCCTAGCAGCTCCAGAGTGTTAAGTGACCTGTGTTTTTGGCAAGCATTGCCTATACTATGTCAACTGTGACTTAGTTGGTAGCACCTTTGCATTGTAAGTTTTTAGGTTCAAAACCCACTCCAGGATTTGAGCATAAAAATTTAAAATTTTTAAGGGCCCTGGAGACAGTCCAGCAGTGAGAGAGGAACTTTAGCAAAGTATAAAAAGAAAAGAAAGAATTGCATTTATACAGTGTTTTTCATAACCACTGGATGTCTCAAAGCACTTTACAACCAATGAAGTACTTTTTGGGGGGTAGTCACTGTTGTAGGAAATGCGGCAGCCACTTTTGTGCACAGCAAGATCCCACAAATATTAATGAGATAAATGACAAGGTAATCTGTTTTAGTGATGTTGGTTGAGGGGTAAATATTGGCTAGAACCCCAGGAAAATTTCACTGCTCTTCTTTGAATAATGCCTTGGGAACTTTGGTATCCACCCATACGACCAGATGACATCTTATTTTAAGATCTCATTTGCAAGATGGCATGTCCAACAGTGCAGAACTCCCACAGTACTGCACTGAAGTGTCAGCCTAGATTATGTGTTTAAGTCCCTGAAGTGCAACTTGATCCCAAAGCCTTCAGATTCTGAAGCAAGCTCCTTCCACATGAGCTAAGGCTGCCACCTAAAGGTCCTTCTCACAGAATTGTACATCACCACAGCATGAAACATAGAAAATAGGAGCGGGAGTAGGCCATTCGGATCTTCGGGCCTGCTCCGCCATTCAAAAAAGATCATGGTTGATTGTCTAATTCAGTACCCTTTTCCCGTTTTTTCCCCATATCCCTTGATCCATTTCATGTTTTTTTAATTCATTCATGGGATGTGGGCGTCGCTGGCTAGGCCAGCATTTATTGCCCATCCCATATTTCCCTTGAGAAGGTGGTGGTGAGCTGCCTTCTTGAACCGCTGCTGTCCATTTGGGGTAGGTACACCCACAGTGCTGTTAGGAAGGGAGTTCCAGGATGTTGACCCAGTGACAGTGAAGGAACGGCGATATAGTTCCAAGTCAGGATGGTGTGTGACTTGGAGGTGAACTTGCAGGTGGTGGTGTTCCCATGTATTTGCTGCCCTTGTCCTTCTAGTTGGTAGAGGTTGCGGGATTGGAAGGTGTTGTCTAAGGAGCCTTGGTGCATTGCTGCAGTGCATCTTGTAGATGGTACACACTGCTGCCACTGTGCATTGGTGGTGGAGGGAGTGAATGTTTGTAGATGGGGTGCCAATCAAATGGGCTTCTTTGTCCTGGATGGTGTCGAGCTTCTTGAGTGTTGTTGGAGCTGCACCCATCCAGGAAAGTGGAGAGTATTCCATCACACTCCTGACTTGTGCCTTGTAGATGGTGGACAGGCCTTGGGGAGTCAGGAGGTGAGTTACTCGCCTCAGGATTCCTAGCCTCTGACCTGCTCTTGTAGCCACGGTATTTATATGGCTACTCCAGTTCAGTTTCTGGTCAATGGTAGCCCCTAGGATGTTGATAGTGGGGGATTCAGCGATGGTAATGCCGTTGAATGTCAAGGGGAGATAGTTAGATTCTCTCCTGTTGGAGATGGTCATTGCCTGGCACTTGTATGGCGCGAATGTTACTTGCCATTGATCAGCCCAAGCCTGGATATTGTCCAGGTCTTGCTGCATTTCTACACTGACTGCTTCAGTATCTAAGGAGTCACGAATGGTGCTGAACATTGTGCAATCATCAGCGAACATCCCCACTTCTGACCTTATGATTTAAGTAAGGTCATTGATGCAGCAGAAGATGGTTGGGCCTAGGACACTACCCTGAGGAACTCCTGCAGTGATGTCCTGGAGCTGAGATGATTGACCTCCAACGACCACAACAATCTTCCGTTGTGCTAGGTATGACTCCAGCCAGCGGAGGTTTTTCCCCCTGATTCCCATTGACCTCAGTTTTGCTAGGGCTCCTTGATGCCATACTCGGTCAAATGCTGCCTTGATGTCAAGGGCAGTCACTGTCACCTCACCTCTTGAGGTCAGCTCTTTTGTCCATGTTTGAACCAAGGGTTACCACATCCTTCCAATCCACCTCAGGAGACAGCCACATCAGGCAGTCTGCTGCACACACAAGTATTAGGGAAGTGAAAACCATAATGCTTACAAGGACCAACCCTTATGGAAAGAAGGAATCCGTTTTTATTGGGTGACAGGATTACTTAGGTGGAAAGGGTCACAAATGGCACCCATTCATGCTTCTGGACTATTCATGTCAACCCCATAGCTTTCATGAAGAGAAAGGGTTTGTACTGAATGTTCAAGAGGCCTGAGACAACAGGAACCCCATCCTGCCTGTCAGCAATCATTATCAGGAAGAAGCAGAGTGTGACATTCTGTGCATTATTTTAAGTAGGAAGAGACTGGCTGACTGGCTCTTAGTTGACTCCACTTGGCACCTAACAGAAGAGGAGCACTTTGGCTTAGGCACTCGTTCTAACTCTTTGCTATTCCTCAGCTGCTACCTTCACCTTCAAGAAAAGCCTGGCATGAAGGTTGGGCACAATGTGCAAAAAGACACTGGTTGTGTACTATGCTGAAAATGGTAGCTCCAAGATGGTGCGCCAGTACTCACCTATAGTCTGTGCCATGCTTCGTGGGCCCAACAAGAAATGTTGTTAAGATTAACAAGCACATTCTCCTTTGCCCTGCTCCTGATACCAACGCATTTCTTCCTCAGCTGCCAGGAAGAGCAACATGGCTGGCAGCATTGGCTCAATCAGTGACATCCCTCCTTGCAGCTGGGGATTGTGTATTAACATCTGCCTTCAGCATTAAATAGAGCCATTCTCCCATGGTGCATCTTTTGCAGCAGGGTGACATTGAGGGTCAAAGGGAGCAGTGCAGACTGACCAACTCCATGGTGCCATTGTGAGCAACTCGCCCACCACTCTGCCACAACTTTCCCATTTTGTGGTGAGCTATCTCTGTTAACAAAGCATGACAAGATTGAATGTTTGGAGCTTGAGATAAGGTTTCATGCTGAATCGCATATTCTGGATACCTGGTGCAATCAAGTGCAGCTTTTGGTGGATCTGTCAGCAGTAATACAAGAGGCCACCATGCACCAGAACCAGTTATTTGACTCAGGTTGCCTTGTTCAGCTGTGCACAGCCTGGAACCTGTTGAACCAGAATTATTTATGTGTGATGTCGAGAATTGTGGCAGTTAACGCATCCAAATTTGTTTTTAAAAGACAACAGTAGGTAAAGGGGGGGCCTTGAGATTAGGAGCAGACTTCACGACGAGCCTGGCTGTGCTAAATGATAAAACTGGGCAAGAGGTCGCAGGGACAATTGAAACAATCTGTTGCAGTAACCAAACACCATTGAGTAAACTAATGACTGGGCCTTCTGTAATCTAATAAGATTCTCAGGAACAAAAGGGATTCAGGCTGTACACGCAAGACTTTTTGTTTTACAAGGATTTAATGTCAAACAACAATAAGTTTAATAGCTGCAATGTGAAGCCATCCCATGTAATGCTGCAAAAGCAAATTAAAGTTTAATTTGGAAAGGGGAAAAAGGTTATGATATCTCAGCACAGTGATAAATGTAAAACCTCTGACATCGGATCCCCATCTCCGGGCACAGTGCTATTATAAATATTTTAGAGAGAGGCTGACTGAATAGCAGAGTTGTTCTCCAATCCCATCACTTCATTCTGGGAGCCAAGTTTGAATCCAGACTAGGCTGCTGTTTATGAGAGTCTGTTCTGAGAGTTTATGGAGTTCCGAAGAAGTGTCACTGACCCGAAACGTTAACTCTGCTTCTCTTTCCACAGATGCTGCCAGACCTGCTGAGTGAATCCAGCATTTCTTGTTTTTGTTTATGAGAGTCTGTTCTGTTGTAATCTGTTGCGGAGTTATTGAGGGGTCAGGAGGATCCCGCCAATCATTTTGGCCAATGTGACATGTGAGAATCACTTCCATGTTGCACCTGATGCCCACTTTCAGCCTCCAGCTTAAGCCAGCCAGTCTATATCATTCCCAGCTCATCCTTCCAATTCGGCAAGTTGTCATTCCCTGGCCTTGACCCTTCCTATCAAGTTGGCCAAATCTCAAACTCGCCCCCCACAGTCTCCCTAATCTAGCTCTGTCAGTGATTTAATAACAGAAAATGCAGGAAACACTCAGCAGGTCTGGCAACACCTGTGGAGAGAAAAGCAGAGTTAACATTTCAGGTCTGTGGCCTTTCATCAGAACTGCCACTGAATGTGTCCTACTTGAAATGAATCGGAGGCAATTGAAATCCAGATACTCGCGACTCTCAAATCACTAATCTGAATAGTTCACTCTGAGAGACAAAATGCAATAGAGGGAGGGAGGCCAGCAAAAAAAAACCCACAACTGGACTTTTGTATCTACTTTGTCATCCCGAAGGGTGTCACACATGCAAAGTGTATGTCACATTTGCACCAAATTGCTTAAAAACTACCATATCCATAAAACATAAATAAATCACAATGAACCGGTCTTAAAAAAGAGAAAGAAAGTCAGTCATTTGCTGCTTTCTGCTGGCGTTAACAGACTAATCTTTCTCCCCAAAACTAGAACTGGAACAAGCACCTGCTAATCTAGAGCATCAGGACAGCAAAGAACCGTGACTTCCTGCTAGGTGTCAGCAGGAAGGATAGGTTTTTTTATTTCTGTTTTTTTAATATATATAGATACGGACTCCACAGACAATAGCAATTCACTTCTAAATGATTCTCGGATGGAGCTACTTTATCATAATGAATAGTTAAGTAGGCAGAAAATCAGATTTTTGGTCTAGTTAGACCAGGGTTGTCCAACCTTTTTGCATGGAGGAGCACATTACAATTTTTGTCTTACATGAGGGGCCGGTGAGACAATTTCAGAAAGATAAAGGCATTGAAAAGTTATCTCACTATTAATCAAAACAACAACAAATGTGCATTTTTGTGAAGAAGCTTTAAATGAGTAGATTAATTTACTTTCTCTTCACTATGTTGGATACTGATTTAGTGCAATACCTGGCATTGTTTTGCTTGAACAAGTAGTCAATGTCTGCCTGCACACTTCTTGTAGTGATGCGGAGTATTCCGAATAGATATTCATCTGTCAGGAATGATCTTGATCTCTCTCTCTGTCTCTATCTCTGTCTGTCTCTCTCTCTCCCTATGTTCCCCCCTCTGTGTGTTGTCCTCACTTTCTGTGGCCCCCCCCCCTCTGTCCCTTCTTTCTGTTTCTGTTGCCCCCCCTTCTCTCTGTCCCCCTCTGTCTCCCTCCTTCTCTGTCCGCCACCTCTCTCTTTCTGTGCCTCCCCCTCTCTGTCCCCCTCTCTCTGCCCCCCCCTTTCTCTCTGTATTCTCCTTTCCTCTGTTTTCCCCCTCTCTGACTGCCCCTTCTCTCTGTGCCCACCCTCTCTCTCTATCCTCCCTCCCTCTCTCTCTCTCAGACCCCCTCTCTCTGTTTTTCTCTCTCTGTTACCATCTTTCTGTTTTCCCCTCACTCTCTCTGTTCACCTGTTTCTCCCGCTTCTAAAAAAAGTCGGAAAACCCCAAATCTGCCTGAAGTTGGAAAGCGCGTTTCTGTCTAAGCAGCTGTCAGCTGTGAAACTGAGTGCGATGTTTTTAAAAAGGCTGGTCTGCAAGAAGAAGACTAAGGAAAATTTCCCATCTCTAGTCACGGACCCCTGGCAATGATGAGGAATGGCCCCAGGTACAGTTTACACCTGCAGGCCAGTTGAAAACCTTTGCAGACCGGATCCTGGTCCACGAGCCGTATGTTGAACACCCCTGAGTTAGACTTTGTGCCTAAAAGGGACAAGCCATTTTAACACAGCTCCACCATAGCACCAGACAACCTTGGTGGGCAGCACAGTGGTGCAGTGGTCAGCCTCACAGCTCCAGCGACCCGGGTTCAATTCTGGGTACTGCCTGTGCAGAGTTTGCAAGTTCTCCCTGTGACTGCGTGGGTTTTCGCCGGGTGCTCTGGTTTCCTCCCACAGCCAAAGACTTGCAGGTTAATAGGTAAATTGGCCATTATAAATTGCCCCTAGTGTAGGTAGGTGGTAGGGGAATTGTGGGGATGTGATAGGAATATGGGGTTAATGTAGGATTAGTATAAATGGGTGGTTGTTGGTCGGCACAGACTCGGTGGACCAAAGGGCCTGTTTCAGTGCTGTATCTCTAAATAAAAATAAAAACCTTCCTCAAACTGGCCCCTTTAAAATAATCTGGATAGGGTTATAGAGATGTAAATACGTCCCTTATTATTGTTTAATACATTACATGTTATATGTTGTAATGATTCAGTCATTATAAAACAGCCACCATGAGCAGTGTTAGAGAAGATCTGCCAATGCTTTCTAAAAAAAAGTTTAAAGTGGGACCATAAATTTATGAATCACTTTGGATTTGGAAATCCAAAGTAGTGCATTACAAGAGGATTTCCACCTAATGTTCTCCTCTCACTCTTCCTCTCCCAAAAGCACTGACCCCTCCTGAGCATGAGCACCAGCTGGTCACCAGCTCCTTGTCCAAAGGGCCATTATTTATGTTTTGAGCGCAGGTGATGATTATTGGCAGGCTATTCAAATGTGGGAGGTGTCAGAGCCAAACCTGGTCCTAGCCTGAGGTGCACATTTTCAGCAGAGATCACTGGATAGCGATCAGCAGCACAACCCCAGCTAATATACCTGTCCTTGAAGACCAGTGATGGCTCCCCAGTGCCTCAACCAAGATCAGCTAACAGAGCACAACACAGGGTTGGCACTGGGATTGAGCAGGAATTGGTTCACTTCCCCAGAAAATTATGCATTTATCCAGTAAAGCAGGGAGACACCCCTACAATGCAAGAGTTCATACTGGTTGAGGTTCCTTTGAGGGCTCTCATGTTGTTGCTACAGTGGTGCCTCTAAATCAGATTATCCCTGGATTTTCCTGAAAAAGATTTCAAAGACAGCTCCAACATACAGCTGTTATGACAGGAAACAACAGTGCTGTGAAATAGAACAGGTTCTTCATTATGTCGCTCACAGACAATCATTTTCTCCTCTACTCTCCTACACGGATGACTCTTACTGGGATTTAATTCCAAAGCCGCTAGATGTCTTCATTGGGGTTGATGCAGAGAAACTATTTCCCCTGCTAGGAGAATCAGAAAAATGAGACATAATCTTAAAATTAGAGTTAGGCCATTCATGAGCAAAATCAGGAAGCACTTTTTCCACTCAAATGGTAGTAGAAATCTGGAACTCTCTTCCCCAAAAGGCTGTGGATATTGTGGGTCAATTTGAGCTTTCAAGATCAGTAGATATTTATTAAGAAATACGGATCAAAAGTGGGAAAATGGAATTGAGGTAGAGATCGGCCATGATCTAATTGAATGGTGAAATAAGTGTGAGGGGTGAATGGACTACTCCCATTCCTATTAACTCACCATTATTCCTGTGTGAGATTGAACAGCGAGTTATGTCAGACTATTCAATCAGAAGGCAGCATCTAAGCAGAACTCAGCCCTGTTCTCACCTGATTTCCACATACAGATCTTTTCCAGTCAGTGGGTGTTGGGAACAGCCAGGAGTGGGGACTCTAGTTGAGGTTTTCCCTTTCTTAGCTCAAAGCACTATTCATTTTATGCATGTGGGGGTTCAGTGCTGAGAAGCACTTAGCTCACCGGTAACAATTCTTGTCTTTGAATCAGTAAGTTGCAAATTCTAAGTTTAACTCCACTGACTTGAGTATATAGTCAAGACTGATACTTCAATACAGTACTGAGGGAGTACTATGCTGTCTTTTAGATGTGATATTAAACTAAGGCCCTGTCTGACTGTTAAAGTGGTTGTAAAAGATCCCGTGACAATATACAAAAAGAGCAGAAGAGCTCACCCATTGTTCTGGTCAACACTTATCCCTCAACAGATTTTCTAGTCATTTATCTCACTGCTGTTTTTGCGACCTTGCTGTGTTCAAGTTGGCTTCCGCATTTTCCTACATTACTACAGTGACTACACTTCACAAGTACTTCATTGTTGTGAAGTGCTGCAGAGCATCCTGAGAGTGTGAAAGTTGCAGTATAAAGTTCTTTACCATTACAGCTGAATGACTCAGTATCTGCTACAGAGATTGAGCTACCAACATTCTTTAGTGAACAAAAGGGACACAGCAGCAAATATGGTTCTTAGGGATACAAACATATGATTGCCACCTGTTACCCTGCAATACAAATCAGAAAGACTAATTTTGTCAGGTACATATTGAAATCCAGGAAATTGAATTTCGTAACATTACAGTAAGCTAAACCTGAGGTAGTGCCGTGCTACTGTAATGCAGAAATTGGGTTTTGTTGTGTTATGTTGAACACAGCTAAAGTTTTGCTATTGATTCTGAATGCAAATTTCCTGTCATATTTGTGGCAACTACATTAATCTTGAAATAAAGCACTTGTTACTATTACACTAAACTCTTCATTGTTCAGTCCGTATGTCTTCGAGGTGAACTACGACTTCAGTGGTATTCTAGCCAGCATTGGTGATTGCTAGGCTTCTTGATGGAGTTAGTTTATGTTGGAAAAATTACAGATTGCAATAGACATGAACCCTAAATCCTGATCGCTATCTCCTCCATATCTTAAAGCCAAACTTCGAAGAGCATTTGCTTCAATTCTCATGTGATATCCGTTACCTACACAAGCCATTGCTCGGCTCCTCTGAGTGCAAAGGTCAGTCAGTGGCATATTAGTGTCACTCTTGTGTTGTAATATGGCCAATGCTTGAGAGTCTGTGAATTTTCATTATTTTTGTAATACTTACAACTGATGTTGGAGATCTAAGCATGTAGAAATCTATGCTTTAACTTCTCACCTGAAGCATGAATAATATTTTTTAAAAGTCTAATGTCACAGGACTCATAAGCAAATTGTAAACATGAACAGTGCTGGAGTTGTAGGTTTGTACCCACTTGGACTTAGTTTAAGCCTGCCCTAACTCACAACCCTTACAGCCAAGAGCTTTCATCAGCATGGACCTTATTCAAAGTCAGATTGTAGAGGTGAAAGCTTGCTGCAACACACTGCACTACCCAGTTCTCCCAACCAATCCTCTTTCTGACAGAATCAAAGTCCTGATTAAGACAAGGTCACTGTGTTTGAAGGTTGCAACACAATTGAAATAACAGAGATAAATGTTTAAAAAACAGTGATCTGGAGATTTTCTAAAATTGGCAGCCGGACAGAAGGGACTTGGAGTTGTGTGTTATACACACATAAGACTGGGAAATATCTCCAACAAAGCTTTTAAACTATGTAATGTAACAGTTTGTAAATTAATATGCAAGCAGTTTTATTCATATAGTATCATAGAATCATCAACTATTCAGCCCATCATGTCTGTGCCAGCTTTCAGAAAGAGCAAATAAATAGTTTCACTCTCCCGCTCTTTCCCCATAGCCCTGCAAATCGATATTGTTCTGATTGCAGTTGAGACCATTAAGTTTCAAACAAAAGATATGAACTCCTCAGAATAATTTAAAGAATTACACAAGATTTCACGTTTTAAGTCTTTTACTATAACAACTAAACTAAAAATCAAATTAATTAGACAGTACTTAATAGAATAGCTAATACACTAAATTACAGAGAAAGATATTTCCAATTGACTTATTAACACACTCGAAAACCACACACCATATTTATACTTTACACAATGTTCTCATCATATCAGTATCTTTGTTGTTGTCCCAAACTCCTCCCAATTGCATTGGGTTGGATCTCCCAGTGTCCTTAGCAAAGCCAATGTCCTCTTTGCTCATGCCCTCTGAGCACACGCCATTGGTCTTGTGTTAATAAGGCAATCTCTGGTGAGCCTGTTGGTCTTTTCTCCTCTGCAAGCCATGAGCTTTCAAACCAGGTTCAAATCTTAGCTGCGTTTGACTGTATCAGTGTTCTGAGAGCAGTTGTTTTCTCTCTCTCTCTCTCTCTTCTGAGGCTGTGCAGCTCCCACTGGTTTCTTCTTGTCTTCCTTTCTTCCTTACAGCCTGTCAGACTTAGGAAAGCCTGTTGAATTTACCCATAATCAAAAGTCATTTGCCTTTTTCAATAGTCAGAGTCCGTAAGTCTGGCCATCTCAAAACCACCTGGGCCGCCTTTTGTTTCCAGGTGTCAGCAATTGCAACCCGAGATTGCATTTGAGAGATCCTGACTCCCTGTTTAAGTCTAGGGCCAGAATTTTACCTTGTCAAATCGGGCGTCCTCAGAGGAGGCTGACACGAAAAATGGTGGGCGATGACGTCAGGTCGGGTCCCCAACGTCATTATGCCGAATATCCATTTTACGGTCATCGGATGGCGGGCGAGATGGAGGCACTGCTCGCCATCTGATTTAAGGCAATTAAGGGCCAACTGAAGTAATTGAAAAGGCAATTGATAGCCATTTTATGTTGGCCGTTCGATTTTACATTGTGCAAATGGGTCAAAGGGGAGGGGTCTCAAACCTGGCAGCTTTAAAAGAACGGCAGCTGCTGTGTCAGTGAAGGAATTGGAGGTACTTGAATTTTCATTTCTGTCTGTTTTATTTATGAGTTAATTGCTAGGTAGGGGCTGATGTTGCTGGCTCTCTAGGGCTCACCTGAGTGAATAAAACTCCTGGTAGGGCCACAGCATCAATGACCTATTCTTTGTAGGGGAGGGGGTTTGTGAGTGCCTGATCTTGCAGCAGGTAGCAAATAACTGCCCTCAATACATCGTTGGAACTCTGCAGCCATGGGCATTGTCCACTCTGGAGGAGGGTCCTCTAGTGAGGAAGAGAACGTCACAAGGAGAGACAGGGGGACAAGTTACCAAGGAAATCAACAACTTGCTGACCGAGTGCAGCCTGGTTATGGGGGAGGGGCAGAAGGTCATAGAGTGTACACCTGTGAGGAGATGAGTCTACCCAGTAGGCAAGGTGTACTGTAAGCAGCTGAGCTTACTGCAGATGTCAGAGCGCCAGTGCCTTAGAAGACTGCGCCTGTCCCGGGAGACTGTCACATCTCTGTGTGAGACGATGGCAGCTGAGGTCAGCTCCAACTGCATGGGTGGCCATCCAACGCCGGTAGCTCTAAAGGTCACAGTCGCTCTGGAATTCTATGCATCAGGCTCATTCCATGCTTCCACAGGAGACATGTGATGGATGTGATAAACATAGAGAGAGAGGAAATATTAATGGGATTAGCATCCTTGAAAGCTGATAAATCACCAGGGCCAGATGAAATGTATCCTGTTTGGCTGTTAAAAGAAGCAAGAGAGGAAATAGCAGAGGGTCTGACTATCATTTTACAGTCCTCACTGGATACAGGTGTGGTGCCGGAGGATTGGAGAATTGCTAACATTGGACCTCTGTTTAAAAAGGGAGCAAAGAATAGACCGAATACATACGAACATACGAATTAGGCCAGGAGTAGGCCACTCGGCCCTTCGAGCCTTCTCCGCCATTCAATAAGTTCATGGCTGAACTGATTACTCCACATCTCCACCGACCCCCAATAACCTTCCATGCCCCCTTGCTTATCAAGAATCTATCTACCTATGCTTTACAAATATTCAAAGACTCTGCTTCCACCGCCTTTTGAAGAAGAGAATTCCAAAGACTCACGACGCTCTGAGAGAAAAGATTTCTCCTCATTTCTGTCTTAAATGGACGACCTCTTATTTTTAAACAGTGATCCCTAGTTCTAGATTCTTCCACAAGCAGAAACATCCTTTCCACATCCACCCTGTCAAGACCCCTCAGGATCTTATATGTTTCAATTGTCGCCTCTTACTCTGCGAAACTCCAGCAGATACAAGCCTAACCTGTCCAATCTTTCCTCGTAAGACAGCCCACCCATTCCAGGTAATTACAGGCCAGTTAGTCTAACCTCAGTAGTGGGCAAATTATTGGAATCTATTCTAAGAGACAGGATAAACTGTCACTTAGAAAGGCACAGGTTAATCAAGGATAGACAGCATGGATTTGTTAGGGGAAGATCTTGTTTGACCAACTTAATCGAATTTTTTGAAGAAGTAACAAAGAAGATAGATGAGGGTAGTGCAGTTGATGTGGTCCACATGGATTTTAACAAGGCTTTTGACAAGGTCCCACATGGCAGACTGGTTAAAAAAATAAAATCCAATGGGATCCAGGGAAATACAGCAAGGTGGATACAAAATTGGCTCAGTGGCAGGAAACAAAGGGTAATTGTTGATGGCTGTTTTAGCGACTGGAGGGCTGTTTCCAGTGGTGTTCCACAGGGCTCAGTACAGGGTCCCTGCTTTTTGTGGTGTATATTAACGATTTGGATGTAAATGTAGGGGGCATGATCAAGAAGTTTGCGGACAACTCAAATTGGCTGTGTGGTAGATAACGAGGAGGATAGCTGGAGGCTGCAGGAACATAAGAACATAAGAACTAGGAGCAGGAGTAGGCAATTCAGCCCCTCGAGCCTGCTCCGCCATTTAATACAATCATGGCTGATCTCATCTCGGCCTCAACTCCACTTTCCTGCCCGTTCTCCATAACCCTTCAACCCATTACTAATTAAAAATCTGTCTATCTCCTCCTTATATTTACTCAATGCCCGGCATCCACCACACTCTGGAGTAGTGAATTCTACAGACTCACAACCCTTTGAGAGAAGTAATTTCTCCTCATCTCTGTTTTAAATCTGCTACCCCTTATCCTAAAATTATGACCTCTCGTTCTAGATTGCCCCACAAGAGGAAACATCCTCTCTACGTCTACTTTGTCAATCCCCTTAATCATCTTATATACCTCAATTAGATCTCCTCTCGTTCTTCTAATCTCTAGAGAGTAAAGGCCTAAACCGCTCAATCTCTCTTCATAAGACAAACCCCTCATCCCTGGAATCAATCTAGTGAACCTCATCTGAACTGCCTCCAATGCAACTACATCCCTCCTCAAGTAAGGGGACCAAACTACGCAATACTCCAGGTACGGTCTCACTAATGCCTTGTACAGTTGCAGCAACACTTCCCTACTTTTGTATTCTATTCCTTTAGCAATAAATGCTAAAATTCCATTTGCCTTCCTTATTACCTGCTGTACCTGCATACTGGTTTTCTGCGATTCATGCACAAGGACACCCAGGTCCTTCTGCACTGAAGCACTCTGAAGTTTCTCTCCATTTAGATAATAATTTGCCTTTCTATTCTTCTAACCAAAATGGATAACCTCACACTTATCCACGTTAAACTCCATCTGCCAAATTTTGGCCCTTTCACCTAACCTATCCATATCCATTTGTAAATTTCTTATTTCTTTATTGCAACTTACTATCCCACCTATTTTAGTGTCATTTGCAAATTTGGCTATAATACCTTCTATCCCTGCATCCAAGTCATCAATATAGATTGTAAATAGTTGGGGCCCGAGGACCGAACCCTGTGGCACCCCATTAGTTACTTCTTGCCAACCAGAAAAAGACCCATTTATCCCAACTCTCTAATATAAAAGCAAAATACTGCGGATGCTGGAAATCTGAAACAAAAACAAGAAATGCTGGAATCACTCAGCAGGTCTGGCAGCATCTGTGGAAAGAGAAGCAGAGTTAACGTTTCGGGTCAGTGACCCTTCTTCGGAACTGACAAATATTAGAAAAGTCACAGATTATAAGCAAGTGAGGTGGGGGTGGGGCAAGAGATAACAAAGGAGAAGGTGCAGATTGGACCAGGCCACATAGCTGACCAAAAGGTCACGGAGCAAAGGCAAACAATATGTTAATGGTGTTTTGAAAGACAAAGCATTAGTACAGATTAGGTGTGAATACACTGAATATTGAACAGCAGCAAGTGCAAACCTGAAAAAAAACCTGAAAAAAACAGTGGGTAAGCAAACTGAACAAACTAAGATGAAATGAAATAAATGCAAAAAAAGATAGTAAAAAATGTAAAAAAGAATGTAAAAAAAAGGAAGAAAAAATAACTAAAAATGAAAGTAAAATGGGGGGCTGTCATGCTCTGAAATTATTGAACTCAATGTTCAGTCCGGCAGGCTGTAGTGTGCCTAATCGGTAGATGAGATGCTGTTCCTCGAGCTTGCGTTGATGTTCACTGGAACACTGCAGCAATCCCAAGACAGAGATGTGAGCATGAGAGCAGGGGGGAGTGTTGAAATGGCAAGCAACCGGAAGCTCAGGGTCCTGCTTGCAGACTGAGCGGAGATGTTCCGCAAAGCGGTCACCCCTGTCTGCGCTTGGTCTCCCCAATGTAGAGGAGACCACACTGTGAGCAGCGAATACAGTATACTACATTGAAAGAAGTACAAGTAAATCGCTGCTTCACCTGAAAGGAGTGTTTGGGGCCTGGGATAGTGAGGAGAGAGGAGGTAAATGGGCAGGTATTACACCTCCTGCGATTGCAGGGGAAGGTGCCCTGGGACGGGGACGAGGTGGTGGGGGTAATGGAGGAGTGGACCAGGGTGTCGCGGAGGGAATGATCCCTTCGGAATGCTGACGGGGAAAGGGAGGGGAAGATGCGACTGGTAGTGGCATCACGCTGGAGGTGGCGAAAATGGCGGAGGATGATCCTTTGGATATGGAGGCTGGTGGGATGAAAAGTGAGGACAAGGGGAACCCTGTCACGGTTCTGGGAGGGAGGGGAAGGGGTGAGGGTAGAGGTGCAGGGAATGGGTCGGACACGGTTGAGGGCCCTGTCAACCACAGTGGGGGGAAATCCTCGGTTGAGGAAAAAGGAGGTCATATCAGAAGCACCGTCATGGAAGGTAGCATCATCAGAGCAGATGCGTCGGAGACGGAGAAACTGGGAGAATGGAATGGAGTCCTTTTGGGAAGGAGGTAGGGTGTGAAGAAGTGTAGTCGAGGTAGCTGTGGGAGTCGGTGGGCTTACAATGGATATTGGTAGACAACCTATCCCCAGAGATGGAGACAGAGAAGTCGAGGAAGGGAAGGGAAGTGTTAGAGATGGACCATGTAAAGGTGAGAGAAGGGTGGAAATTGGAAGCAAAGTTGATAAAGTTTTCTAGTTCGGGGCGGGAGCAGGAAACGGCACCGATACAGTCATCAATGTACCGGAAAAAGAGTTGGGCGAGGGGGCCTGAGTAGGACTGGAACAAAGAATGCTCGACATATCCCACAAAAAGACAGGCATAACTAGGACCCATGCGGGTACCCATAGCGACACCTTTTACTTGAAGGAAGTGCGTGGAGTTGAAGGAGAAGTTGTTCAATGTGAGAACAAGTTCAGCCAGGCGGAGGAGGGTGGTGGTTGGCTGGGGATGGGGACTGGCTGGGCCTCTGTTCCAGGAAGAAGCGGAGAGCCCTCAAACCATCCTGGTGGGGGATGGAGGTGTAGAGCGATTGGACGTCCATAGTGAAGAGGAGGCGGTTGGGACCAGGAAACTGCAGACAAGGGTGTTGCTGTTGTTGTATGGCGTACCGACCTCTACCTTGCAGAAGCTCAACGCCAACTCACAGACACCTCTTCCTACCTCCCTCTGGACCATGACCCCACCACCGAACATCAAGCCACCGTCCAAAGGACTGTCACTGACCTCATCTCCTCTGGAGATCTTCCCTCTATGGCTTCCAACCTCATAGTCCCACAACCCCGGACAGCCCGCTTCTACCTCCTTCCCAAAATCCACAAACGGGACTGTCCCGGCAGACCCATTGTGTCAGCCTGCTCCTGCCCCACTGAACTTATTTCTTCCTATCTAGACTCTATCTTTTCTCCGCTGGTCCTGTCTCTTCCCACCTACATCCGTGACTCTTCTGACGCCCTACGTCATTTTGACAATTTCCAGTTTCCTGGTCCCAACTGCCTCCTCTTCACTATGGACGTCCAATCGCTCTACACCTCCATCCCCCACCAGGATGGTCTGAGGGCTCTCCGCTTCTTCCTGGAACAGAGGCCCAACCAGTCCCCATCCACCACCACCCTCCTCCGCCTGGCTGTTCCTGCCGCTCCCACTGTGCTCCTCTCTCTCTGTCTCCGACATTGATGGTCTGGTCAGATGGGCAGAAAAGTGGCAAAAGGAATTCAACTTGGAGAAGTGTGAGATGATGCATTTGGGGAGGTCAAGCAAGGCAAAGGAATATGCGATTAATGGGAAAATACTAAGAAGTGTAGAGGAAGTAAGGGACCTTGGAGTGAATGTCCACTGATCCCTGAAGGTAGCAGGACAGGTCGATAAGGTGGTTGGAAGGCATAAGGTGGTTGGTTCCATAAGGCATATGGAATCCTTTCCTTTATTAGGGAGATTATGCTGGAACTGTATAACTCATTGGTTAGGCCACATCTTGAGTACTGTGTGCAGTTCTGGTCTCCTCATTACAGAAAGGATGTAATTTCACTAGAGAGGGTACAGAGTAGATTTATGAGGATGTTGCCAGGCCTGGAAAAATGCAGCTATGAGGAAAGATTGGATAGGCTGGGGTTGTTCTCCTTGGAACAGAGAAGACTGAAGGGAGAGCTGATTGAAATGTACAAAATTTTGAGGGGCCAGGATAGGGTGGAGGTGAAGGTTCTATTCACCTTAGCAGAGAGGTCAGTGACGAGGGGGCATAAATTTAAAGTGATTGGGAAAAAAATTAGAGGGGAGATGAGGAAAATCTTTTCCACCCAGAGGGTGGTGGGGTCTGGAACTCAGTGCCTGAAAGAGTAGTTGAGGCAGAGACCCCCAACTCATTCAAAGGGAGTCTGGATATACACCTTAAGTGCCAGAAGCTGCAGGGCTCTGGACAAAATGCTGGAAGGTGGGATTAGAATAGGCGGATCATTTTTCAGCCAGCACAGACACGATGGGCCAAGTGGCCTCTTTCTGTGCCTTAAACTTTCTATGATTCTGACATGTGCGGAATCTCACAATCATCAGCGCAGCACTGCATAAAGGTGGTAATTGATGCCATATTCAGGCATGCCAACCAGTTCATCAAATTCCAGACTGACTCCACCAGTCAGGCTGAGACAGACAGAGGCTTCAGTGCCATCGCTGGGTTCCCCATGGTCCAAGGCGCGATTGACTGTATCCATGTGGCCATTAGAGCACATGCAGGTCTATCAGGGCCCTTCATTAATGGAAAGGAATTTCACTCAATGAATGTGCAACTTGTCTGTGACCACTGTAAGAGTGTATTGCAGTCCTCTGATTGCCCAAGGCTATGAGGGCCCCGGCATGTTGAGGTGACCCTGAGCAGTCTCAGAACCACCCTCCTCTTATCTTAGATTCTGAGGTGCTAACGTCAGTGGCAGAGGGGACAAGGAGCCATTGTACACATCAGGAGTGCCCTGAGAGGAGCTCCAGATGCATGCTGCTGTTGCTCCTGTGCCCCCATGAGGCTCCATTGGGCCTCCCTGCTGACCTCAGAGGGATGAGCAGCTGTAGAATACCGCAAGAGCCTGTCGCTGAGGCACTGCTGCATAGAGCTCACTTTCTCTGTGAGTGTTTGCAGGTCTTTCCGTATCTCCGGCAGACTTTGGATCGCCTGCTGGATCAGGCCCTCCACTGCAGCCACCAATCTGTCAATGGAGAAGCCAGCCGCTCACATGACAGGGACTGTGCTGACCTCATGATCTGGAAGGAAACCTCCAAAGTCTGAGCCAGAGCACACGGTGTCTCTGGTAACTCTGCCAGATCTCCATGCACCTCGCGTTGCACCTGCAGCATCTCCCGCCGATTGGATGTCCTCAGAGGCTCATCATCAGCATGGGGCTCAGTGCTGGCCTGGCCTCCCACAGTCCCCCGACTGTCAGAGGCATTGGCCGATACTGCCTCTGGCAGCTGGTCCGGAACTTGTGCCGTGCTGGCACCAGGTTGTGACCACGAGTCCGAGGAAGCAACCAGCCCAACCGAGATGACTGTTTCTGAGCTGGTGCTTAGTGTGGGCAAAAGATGTGATGCTGTACCCTCTGATGTACCCTCCTTCTCCTCAGAGGTGGACGGATGTGCCCTGGAGACGTCGCCTGGCCACTGCTGCGCTTCACCTGCAGGGGAAAACGGAATGATCAGATGTGAGCGACCCTCCGGACTGAAGGACATGTCATAGACTCGAGTGTGGCCACGTGTCTATGAGTTTGAACTTGCGAGCAACCTTCATTGCTTGAGCTAGCCCGCCCGCCTGTACTCTGGGGAACTCATCCTCCTGGCCAGGTGCTCCAGCCTCACCATCGGCAACTGAACGGCCTCCTTTCTCCCCAGTAAGCAACAATGCCTCCTCCTCCACACTGGTGAGAAATGCTAGATTGCCAACACCACCACCGGTCCGTGCTCTCTTTCGGGCATTGTGGGCCCGCTTCTCCTATGGAGACACATGACAATCATTTCAGTTACTTGACTTGAAGGCGCATCCACACATCCCTCGTGCTGCATGCTGCCTTTGGGACCATTGCCATTCAAGTGTACGGTTGGCACACTTCTGGTCCATTGTGCAGCTCAGATGTGCCCAGCACATGCCCCATGACAGGCTGCAGCCATTCACTCCAGATGGATGGCTTTAACTTTGCAGCATCAACACCTGGTTACCCAACTATTTGAGTACAAAGCAACGAGGACTGAGACATGCCCCTTACCCTGGCAGAGCAGACAAGGTCGTTGGCCCGCTTTGCGGCACTGGATCCATGTCCTCCTGACTACACCCTGGCTGCTGACCTCCTCCGCAACCTCCATCCAGGCCTTCCTGGTGATGTGGGAAGGCCTCCTCCTTCTGTCTGGTGGGAAGTGGACCTCCAGCCTTGCCTCAGCTGCCTAGAGGAGGATATGCAGTCGGTGAACCTTGGGGCCATGTGGTTGGCTCTCTCTGACATTGCCACAAGCGGGTTCTGGTCCTCCAAGGTCTCAGGTGGTTTTATTGCAAATGATGGTAGGTCGCCCTTTTAAGTGACAAGACATCGCCTGTTCCCCTCAGCCTGGTATCTGTGTGATCTTGAGCTCTTGCTCCTCCCACCATCCTCTGTGAAGCAAGCAAAGTATGGTTATGTAGTATGGTTATGTTTTAAAAAACGGATTCTGTGAAGAGCCACCAAAGGTGCTGACAGCCCTTTTAAATGGTTTTCAGCACCTTCTTCCAGCTCTTGCCCCACCCCCGCCGACACTGACCTTCCCGCTCGTGTGCGCCTTTTCTGATCAATAATCTGTTGCCGAGACACAAAATTGGTCAATTAGCACTCGATCGGGGCAGCAGTTGAGCACGGAGTGGGAGTACCTTCAGCACCCGCTTCCGGCTCCCGGACTGCGGACTCGCCGGGACAGGTAAAATTCCGGCCTAGATGTGCAAAACCTATTGTCCATCAGGTGTTACAATCTTGTACTCTACTTTCAAAAGGGTCTTTGATCTGGATTCCTTGTTTTCATGATTACGAAGACCCCTGGCTTACTTCCGGGCAGACATGGTGTGAGGTCACATGTCTCCCTTGAATTCGTTTTCCACTGTATTAAAAATCCGTTTTTTAAAACATAACCATACTATAAAGTCCAGCATTAATAACAGATGTGCAAGCATAATACAGATATATGGATTACAATATCTAGTGTTAAACACACACTGATGCATCTTTGAATGCTTCCCTATACAATGTGAAGCAGAAGCCTCCAGGATGAATAATAATTGAAAACAGGGCCAGTTTTTGGACTGTATGCTCCTGGCTAAAGGACAAAAAAGTTGAGAAGTGTTCCTGAGATTTCTTGGTATGTGCTTCCAGTAGGCAAAGCTAGGCAAAGCCAGGAGTAAGACTCAGAAACAGTGGCTAAGACGCTTATTTCCTCAGGAATGATAGGTGTGTGTGGAATAGACTCACTGCAAACACAATAGCTTTTTTTTAAAGCACTGGATAGTGAACGAATCTCCTGGGTTTGCTACTGGGTAATCTGGGGTCAGGATCACAGTTGTGATAATTAGCTGTGAACATAAGCTGTTCCTTTAAGGCTACTGATTTAATAGGCAAACCCAAGTCTTTGTAACTATTTATAAGCTGCTGGGGTCAGCCACTTAGCTCATGTAACTGCCTGTACATTTCAGGCTTGCTCTTTTAAAGACTGCTTTGTGTTTCTCATAAAGCATGACACTTTGAAATGCGATAACTGATGCTCGACTACATGACTTTTATATATACTAATTAATCACATGTCTCTCACGAGTCTCTCCAGACTCAACATTGAGTTCAACAATTTCAAATCATAACCTCTGCTCCCATTTTTTCAGACAGCAGGTGCTGGTAATGATTTTGCTGTTGCCATTTACATCTCCTCCAGACTCATCGTTTGTTTCTTTACTAGTTCCATAACCATCTTCTTTTGACTTACACCATCATCCCTTTTGTCATGTAATCTCTCCTGCCTTCCACCCTGCCACAGGCCTTCCTTTTTGTTCTTTCCTCCCGTCTTTCCCTGCCTCTGTACTTGCTTAAAACCCGCTACATCTCTAACTTTTTCCAGTTCTGATGAAAAGTCATCAACCTGAAACATTAGCTCTGTTTCTCTCCTCACACTGCTGCCTGACCTGCTGAGTATTTCCAACATTTTCTTTTTATAAAGGTATTACAATTGTTAGTCAACATTGTAAATGCCAAATGACTGCTTATTTGGTGCTTTTTTCAAAATGGTCGCACAGAAATTTTTATATGGAACATTTGTAATGTACAAGACCTGGACAAATGGTTTAAATGACCATCTTCAGCCCTTTCTTTGCAGCTTACACTGGTCTCCTGACAAAGTTATTGGTACAGTTACAGGAGCAGGAACTCCTGGTCAAAGAGAAACTATTTCCTTTGATGGGGGAAATTAAGAACAAAGGGAAATCATTTGCCAATTTAGAGCCAGGCCAGTCTGAAATGAAATCAGGAAGCATTTTTTCACACAAAAGGTCGTGGAAATTTGGAATTCTCTTCCCCAGAAGGCTGTGGATATTGGGGGACAACTGAAGCTTTCAGGTCTAAGATCTATAGATTTTTGTTATGTACCAATGGATATAATGCAAAGGCAGGAAAGTAGAGTAGAGGTGCAGATCAGCCATAATCTAAGTAAATGGTGGAGCAGGCTCATGGGGGCTGAATGGTCTCCTCCTTTTCCTAATATTTCTAATATCCAGTTTGTGCTTCCTTGGCCAGAGCCCTGGGAATTGCACCTTATGGTGCCCATATTTAGAAAAAGCCTTTTATCTGAGCACCATCATATTCTGGATGGTATGTCAACCATCCTGAATGACCATGAGTGGCAATTCCAGGGCCACCTGTAGCAGGACAAAGGTTTCAAGTGCTCAGTAGTCTCAGACTGTTGCTATAGGGCCCTTGGGTTTCAATGTGCTGGGAGACCAATAAAGAGAGCCACCAGGCAGAGTTTTACTGTCCTCATTGCTGACTAGATGCCCACTCCCAAACAGATCCCTGGACATCATGCGGGAATGCCCAGCAGCATAGACATGGCTGGAGTAGGCATAGACAATGCTGCCATCTCTAAGAGCAACACCTTATCCAGCCCCTCAGCTCTCAAATGACAAACGGTGAGTTGGAAACTGGGCTTCAGCAGGCATCCACCACAACACTGGACATGGTGCAAGTTGGTGGGGAACCATATTATGATCAGCACAAAAAAAGACTTAAGACCAATTCAATCCCAAGAGGCTCCCACTGGCAAGCAGTAGTCAGTGACCTCACTCTTGCCACTGGTGGAACACAGAGATGGCAGTTTAGGTCCTAGAGCACATAAAGGAAAAATGATATGCTATCACCAAGGTAAAGCACCTGTTATGCCCCAGTGAGAAGGGGGTCTAGGGTTCTCTCTCAGCCTTCACTTGGTCTTATTCATAACAGGGTTTAATTTTAAACACACAGTGTTTTAGCTCCCTTTTGGTGAATCCTCATTCACTGCTTTCCAATTATAAGGCAAAGAAACCAGCCAAACAGGTTTTCTTAGGCTTAAAGAAGAAAGGTTGAACTTTATTAAGCTTAAACTCTAATTTGGTTAACGCCTACGGATACGCGCCGTGCCCACACTAGCATGTATATTTTTTTAGATTAGAGATACAGCACTGAAACAGGCCCTTCGGCCCACCGAGTCTGTGCCGACCATCAACCACCCATTTATACTAATCCTACACTAATCCCATATTCCTACCAAACATCCCCACCTGTCCCTATATTTCCCTACCACCTACCTATACTAGTGACAATTTATAATGGCCAATTTACCTATCAACCTGCAAGTCTTTTGGCTTGTGGGAAGAAACCGGAGCACCCGGAGAAAACCCACGCAGACACAGGGAGAACTTGCAAACTCCACACAGGCAGTACCCAGAATCGAACCCAGGTCCCTGGAGCTGTGAGGCTGCGGTGCTAACCACTGCGCCACTGTGCCGCCCTGCGATATGCGATACACGCATGCAGATAGAGACAGAAACGGGCAGAAGAAATAAAGTGGAAAAGTTTGAGGCAATATATGAGGATGGTTTTGGTTACTGTTCTTCGAGCTCACTGTAGAGTCCTTGATTGTAGGTAGGTCCTGCTTTTCGTTGGGGCCCAGCATTCTTCTTAAACCTAGTTCGATGTAGGAGACATTTCTCTGTTGAGGTTCATGTGTCTTCAGTGGATTTGGAGTTCCATGAGAAAGAGATGGAAGCAGACAGGAGAGGTCTTCTCTGTTCAGGAGCAAACAGTCTTTCTCTCTCAAACTGTTTGTACAATTCAAAGAAAACTCAGGTTGCCCAGCAGGTTAGTCATGTGACTAGCTGGTTTGACCATGTCTGTTTGTGGATTCGGCCATCTTAGCAGTCATCCTGGAATGTGAGCTTCCTCACCTTCAATGTCTGGTGATCAAAGTCCATTGTGGGTTGAATATGTCAGGGAATGGTCCTTTGTCTCTACAAGCACTGTCTATTAGTATGTAAATATTTTTTCCAGCCATGGCTGATCTGTTTAACAAGTAATTTCCTCTGTCCAGCAACAGTTTAAAATCAATGTTCATATGACAAAATCAATGTGCCTCACTGTTGGCAGGTGGGGATCTGCCTGAGGTGAAACTGGGGAGTCACCAGAGCAGAAACTGTACCTGCAAATAACTTGCAGTATATTAAATTTAGTTGCACTTTATTTCAGCTGCATTTGGAGATTGCTTGGGTTTGTGTACAATGATTCCAAAAGGTGAAAGGAATGGGATATACAGCAGTTGAGTTAATGCGGAGGCCAGTGTTAATGAAGGTGCATTTGGACATTACAGCATGCATATGTGGCGAGGACTCTTCCTATACTGACCAGATGAAGTAATAAATTGAAGATCGCACCAGTGGGATCCTCCACATGGCTCACCATCTGCAAGGGTGATTTCATCTGGAATTCCTTCTAACTCTTGCTGAGCCAGAATATCACCTGACCTCTCATCTTCACCATGTTCTATGCTTGCTTGCAGGTAGCCATCCTCTTTTACCCCTTGCTCTGTGTTTATGCTTCTTTGGATAGCAAAGTTGTGCAGCATGCTACAGAATACAGTGATCTTAGAGATCCTTCATTATAATATTTCTCTGAGCTTTTGCAGGCATCTGATGCATTACTTCATAATATTTGTATAATGAGACTAGTGGCTGCATGGGTCTAATTGTAGCAATGCTTTGAGGATGTTGAGGCTGTTGGAAGAAGATAACCTAGGTTTCTTAAGCACCATCCTTGCACTCTCTTCTCTCCATCAATAGATTGCCTTAAAATGAAGCCTTCATCACTGCAGCCTGGGAAGTAGGCAATCAACCACATTATTGGTTTTGATAGTCAGAGGTGCCCTGTGTATTGATAGAATTGAAGCCCTTCTGGTTTCGAATGTTTACGGTATTGTGTGCAGAGGCTCAGAGGTCATATAGGTGCCATCAATGATACTTCAGATTCGGAAATCCCACCATCCAAAAAAACAACTGAACAGATCTCTCATTCTGCTACTGGTTGCCCATAAGGGAAGTAATTAAGTTCATTTGTCCTAGCAAGCAAAGCACCAGTCACATTCTTGATGTGTCTATGAACTGCAGATTGACCGATATTGCTGTGGCAGTTTGCAATGAGATAGACATATTAACATTTAGGGATGTGGTGTGTTTGACAGCCACGAAGCAGCACTATTCTTGTAGTGGAATTTGGCTGGAGATCAGATTCGACGAACACAATAACACAATTCTGTTACTGCCTCCCAAGTGAAGGGAAGGCTGTAAAGGCAGTTCTATCACTGACATTCTGAGGTAAGTGTGCCTGTGCCTCTAGGTACAGCATTGATTTATCTAAAAGAAAAGACTTGCATTTAAATAGTGCCTTTCCCAACCTCAGGACATTCCAAAACATTTTATAGCCAATGAAGTGCTTGTGAAGGGTAATCACTGATGTAATGTGGGAACTGCATGAGCCAATTTATGCACAACAAGCTCCGACCAACAGCAATGTATTAACGACCAAATAATCTTTTTTAGTGATGGTGGTGGAGAGTTATATATTATCCAGGACACTGGGGAGAACTCCCTGCTCTTCTACAATGGGATCCTTTACACCCATTTGAGAGAACACAGGGGGCCTCAGTTTAATGTTTCATCTGAAAGATGGTACCTCCAATTCCATGTTCATCACTGCCCATTGGTATCATAAACAAACTTTATTGATGCTGTATGACAGGCACTTTCCTCTAAATTATGATGAAGTTTATTAGCTACAATTAAAAACTACCACTTTAACTGTTAGAATTCAGCCCTTTGACCATTAGAAAATAGCATCTCAATTCTCCACATAGCATTTGCACAATCTCTGCAGTGCTGCTGATGGATAAGGGCACTGCTCAGTGTGGTACCAGACCATGCAGACAAAGCAAGTCCCAGGTTCAGCTTGTGATATAGACTGAGTTAGCCAATCTTAACTGGGTCAATGATGTGGGAGCTACAATTGGTCTCAATGAGCTAGAGGTTGGGATAGGTGGTTTTCTCACTTCTGATTTCTATCCAGTGATTCCTGTTGGAAGGTAGGCATGTATAAATTTTGGAGGAGGACAGGATTAGGCTTGGTTGTGATGCCCATGTGGTTGAATAGACTACTCAATGACAAATGAAGAATGACCACTTGATCATGGTACTGATTTGCTGCCTGTGCCTGTGGAAACCTCACTCCAGTATGAACAGGCAAAACATTGAGTTAAAGCCAAGTCTCCCTAAAATGACCTACAAAATTACCCTTATTTTCAAGCATAAAATATCGAGGACCACTGATATGGCTGAAAATCGCACAAAATTTTCACTGTTCTGAAACTGTCAAAAATAGACCATGAAAGATGCACTGTCATACAAAGGATTGCTTTCAAAAGAGAAAACGATACAGTGCAAGATGCCAGCATGCCAAAGATTAAATTCTCATGTGGATAGAACAAAGAGTGGCCCAAATATGCTACTTGGCTCAGACCTGGCACCTCCTTGAATTCCAGTGATTCTGCAGAGTGTTACATTATTTTATCAAAGTTATGCCGTTTGTACTCGAGATACAACAGCCTCAGCTTGCATTGTTACACATTGTATAACATGTATTGCAACAGTATAGACATGAAAGTCCTTCATGGAAGGCATTCTTGATCCACAAACATTTTTCACAAGTTCAATGCTGTCAGCTTTAATACTTGAAATTCCTACAAAGTCTCAATGGGGTAAATTTGAAGCTAGTGCTGTTCTATAGGAATGTTCATTCTAAAGCCTGTTTCTTTTTCCAGCACAGATAGTAATCCACCTAAAGTAATCCTAAAAACACCGAGCTGATAATACACCCCATTGTGAGGTCATTTTTTCCTCCAGTAACAGAAGTAGACTATTCAACCCCTCAAACCTGTCCCGCCATTTAATTAGATTATGGCTGATCTGTATCTTAGCTCCATCTACCAACTTGGTTCTGTAACCCTTCATACACTTGCCTAACAAAAATATAACCTGTCAAAACTCTTGCCCTTATAAATTCACAGAAGATATGGTTCTATTTTGTTTTGGGATACTGAACAGGGTACAGGTTAATTAAATACATTTATAAATTAGCCTTTCCTTTATTATTTATTGTTGTTATTTATTATCAGAAACACAATATATGTTGCTTGAAATTTTAAAAGGAAAAATTTTAATCACTTTGTTCTTGTGTCTATTTTGCCTTCTCATCACAGTCTTTCACTGATGTGGCACTGATCGCCTGTGAGCTTCAGAGTGACAGTGCAGATCTTGTGTGGTTATTGAAAAGTGCCTGTTCCATTGTTGCCATGTGGCCCTCTTTTTACACCACAGATTCTGTCCTCATTTACATCTTAATATAGATCATATCAATCCTGCAAAAATGTTCTTTCCACATAGTGCAGTGATTTGACCGTACTGATGAGATTTTCGGTATCACCAATTAACACTCAGCAACATACACGAGAGTGATACCACTACAGTATTTGTAGTTTAAAAAAGGAACACAGACAGGAATAGGTCATTCAGCTCTCAAGGGTCTGCTTTGCCATTGAATTAGATCATGGCTGATCTGTGTCACAACTCCATATCTTGATAATAAAAACAGAAAATGCTGGAAATACTCAGCAAGTCAGGCAGTATCTGTGGAAAGAAAAACAAAGGCAACCTTTGATCAGAACTGGGAAAAGTTAGAAATGTAATAGGTTTTAACCAAGTGAAGGGGGAAGGGTGGGAAAAAGAACAAAAGGGAAGGTCTCTGATAGGGTGGAAGACTGGAGAGATTAAATGACAAAAGAATTGGTGGTGCAAGGCCAAGTGGTTTGGTAATGGGATAGGTAAAGAAAGAAAAGATGTCTAAAGGATGTGTGAATAGCAGAATGATGAATAGCTGCCATCTGAAAGTAAAAACAAGAGAAGAACAAGTGAAAAACAAAACTTGCAAAGAGAAAAGGAAACAAAATAGGGGCAGACCTTATTGTCTGAAATTGTTGAACTTAATGTTGAGTCCGGAAGGCTGTAAAGTGCCTAGTCAAAAGGTAAGGTGCTGTTCCTCAAGCTTACATTGAGCTTTGTTGGAACACTGCAAGAGGTCGAGGACAAGGAGGTCAGCATGAGAGCAAGGTGGAGAATTAAAATTACAGGTGACCAAAAGATTGGGGTCAAACTTGTGGACTGACCGGAGGTGTTCCACAAAGCAGTCACCCAATCTGCAGTTAGTCACCCCAATGCAGAGCAGACTGCATTGTGAGCAGTGAATACAGTATACTAAATTGAAAGAAGCCCATGTAATCACTGTTTTACCTGGAAGGAGTGTTTCGGGCCTTGGACAGTGAGGAGAGAGAAGGTAAAAGGGCAGGTGTTGCATTTCCTGTGCTTGCATGGAAAGGTGCCCTGGGTAGAGGAGAGGGGTTTGGGGGTGATTGAGGAGCGGGCAGGGAAGGGGTGAGAGCAGAAGTGCTGAAATGGGATGGACCCGATTGAGGGCCATGTCAACCATAGTGAAGGGTAATCCTTGGTTGAGGACAAAGGAAGACATATCAAAAGCACAGATATGGAAGGTTACATCATCAGAACAGATGCAATGGAGATGGTGAAACTGGGAGAATGGAATGGAGTCATTACAGGAAGTGAGGAAGTGCAGTTGAAGTAGCTATGGGAGTCAATGGGCTTATAGTGAATATTTGGTGATGGCTATCCCCAGAAATACAGACAGAGAAGTTGAGGAAGGGAAGACTTGGAGACGGACCATGTGAAGGTGAGAGAAGGATGGAAATTGGAAGCAAAGTCGGTGAAATTTTCCAGTTCAGGGCAACAGCAGGGAATGGCACCAATACAGTCATCAATGTACTGGAAAAAGAGGTGAGGGATAGGGGCCAGAGTAGGACTGGAACAAGGAATGTTCCACATATTCCACAAAAAGGCAGACATAGCTAGGACCCACGCAGGTACACATAGCAAAATCTTTTATTTGCAGGAAGTGAGTGGAGCTAAAGAAAAGTTGTTCAATGTGAGAACAGGTTCTGCCAGGCAGAGGAGGGCAGTGGTGGATGGAGACTGGTTGCGCCTCCATTCAAGAAAGAAACAGAGAGCCCTCAGATGATCCTGGTGGCAATGGAGGTGTAAAGGGATTGGGCGTCCATGGTGAAGATGAGACTGTAAAGGCCAAGAAATTGGAAACTATTAAAGTGACAGAGGACATCAGAAGAGTCACAGATGTAGGTGGGAAGAGACTGGACAAAGGCAGAAAAAATAGAGTTGAGTTAGGAAGTAATCAGTTCAATGGGGCAGGACAGGTTGAAACAATAGATCTACCAGGACAGGCCTGTTTGTGGATCTTGGGAGGAGGTATAAGCAGGCTGTTTGGGATTGGGGGAACTATGAGGTTGAAGGGTCATCGATCTGAAACATTAACTCTGTTTCTCTCTCCACAAATACTGCCTGACATGCTGAGTATTTCCAGCATTTTCTGTTTTTATTTCAGATTTCCAGCATCTGCAATATTTTGCTTTTGTGTCTGTATCTTGATACACTTACGTAACAAAAATCTATCAAACTCAGTTTTGAAAATTTCAATTGACCCAGCAGCCACAGCCTTTTGGGGGAAGAAAGTTCCAGATTTCTCCTACATATTGTGTGAAGAACTTTTTTCCTGAATAGCCTGGCTCTGTTTTTAAGATTATGCCCCCTTGTTCTGGATTGCCACATTAAAGCAAATAGTTTGTCTTCATCTATCCCATCATATCCTTTTAGCATTTTAAACACCGCTCAATCTAAACTATAATAGGGAATACAAGCCTTATAGTCTAACCCTTTTAGCCTGATTATTATTCTTATAAATCTGCACTGCACCCCCTCCAATGCCAATAGGCACGTTGCACATATTAAACTTGGACACTGCATTTCAGAGAAATACATTTCCTTTCTCAACAGCAACTAACTTAAGCATCTAAACTCGGCCCAAGGCAGAAGGCTGGAATCATAGCAAGACAAATTACCAGTTGTTACAAACCTATGGTTCTTGACCTATTCACTCGGGCTCAGTGTTATTGGTCATTCACACAAGTGAATCCCAAGTCTCCTACAACATCCAAATAAGTGAGAGTTTAGCCCAGGGAGTGTAACAGTGAGACAGCATATTTTGTAATCTTATAATCTTAAAATCTCGTACTCATCCCTCACATTTGTTCACCTGTCTTTTATGATTCAGTCATGGGATGTGGGCATTGGTTGGCAAGGCCAGCATTTATTGCCCATCCCTAATTGTTCTTGAGAAGGTGGTGATGACTGGTCATCTTGAACCAGTGAAGTCCATGTCATGAAGGTGCTCCCACAGTGTTGTTAGGTAGGGAGTTCCAGGATTTTGACCCAGCGACGATGAAGGAACAGTGATATACTTCCAAGTCACGATGGTGTGTAACTTGGAGGGGAACTGGCAGATGGAGGTGTTTCCACCTGCTGCCCTTGTTCGTCTCGGTGGTGAAGAGGTTGTGGGTTTGGAAGGTACTGTCAAAGGAGCCTTGGTGAGTTGCTGCAGTGCATTTGTAGATGGTACACACTGCTGCCACTGTGTGCCAATGGTGGAGAGAGTGAATGTTTAAAAAAATAACAACTTGCATTTATGTAGCACCTTTCACAACCACCAGTTATTTCAAAGCACTTTACAGCCAATGAAGTACTTTTGAAGTGTAGTCACTGTTGCAACGTAGGAAACACAACAGCTAATTTGCACAAGCTCCCATAATCAGCAATGTGATAATGACCAGATAATCTGTTTTTGTGATGTTCATTGAGGGATAAATATTGGGCAGGATATCAAGGATAACTCACCTGCTCTTCTTTAAAAAGTGCCACGGGATCTCTTACGTCCACCTGAAAGGCACACAGGGCTTCAGATTAATGTTTCATCCGAGAGACAGTATCTCCGACAGTGCAGCACTCCCTCAGTTCTGCACTGGAGTCCGAGCCTTGACTTTTGCACTCAAGTCCTGGAGTGAACCTGGAACCTCCTGACTCAATGTAAGAGTGCTGTGACCGGAACCATGGCTGACAGACAAACAGTGGTGGATGAGATTCCAATCAAGCACATTGCTGTTACTTGAATTGTGTCGGACCTCTTGAGCATTGTTGGACCTGCACATATCCAGGAAAATGGCAAATATTCCACCACACTCCTGACTTGTGCCTGGTCGATGATGGAAAGGCTTTGAGGAGTCAGGAGGTGAGTTACTTGCCAAAGAATACCAAAATCAGACCTGCTCTTATAGCCATTGTATTTATGTGGCTGATCCAATTAAGTTTCTGGTCAATGGTAAGCCCCAGGATGGAGCACAAGTCTTCAGCACTACAGCTGGGATGTTGTCAGGGCCCATAGCCTTTGCTGTATCCTGGGCACTCAGCCATTTCTTGATAACATGCAGAGTGAATTGAATTGGTTGAAGACTGACTTCTGTGATGGGTGGGACCTCAGGAGCAGGCCAAGATGGATCATCCACTCAGCAGTTCTGGCTGAAGGTGGTTGAAAGTGCTTCAGCCTTGTCTTTTGCACTGACGTGCTGGGCTCCACCATCATTGTGAATGGGGATGTGCATGGAGCCTTCTCCACCCATCAATTGTTTAATTGTCCACCACCATTCACAAGTGGATGTGGCAGGACTGCAGAGCTTTGATCTGATCCGTTGGTATGGAACTCCTTGATTCTGTCTATAGCATACTGCTTCCACTGTTTAGCATCTGTGTAGTCCTGTATTATAGCTTCACCTGGTTGGCACTTGTTAGGTATGCCTGGTGCTGCTCCTGGAATGCTCTTCTACACTCCTCATTGAACCAGGGTTGGTTCCCTGTCTTGATGATAATGATACAGAGAGGGATATGCCAGGCCATGAGATTACAGATTGTGGTGGAATACAATTCTGCTATGGCTGATGGCCCACAGTGCCTCATGGATGTCCAGTTTTGAACTGCGAGGTCTATTCAAAATCTATCCTATTTAGCTCAGTGGCAATGCCACACAACATGATGGGGGGTATCCTCAGTGTGAAGATGGGACTTCGACTTCACAAGGACTATGTGGCGATCACTCACACCAATACTGTCCTGGACAAATGCATCTGCAACAGATAGATTGGTAAGGATGATGTCAAGTAGGTTTTTCCCTCTTATTGGTTCTCTCACCACCTGTCACAGGCCCAGTCTGGCAGATACGTCCTTCAAGATTCATCCAGCTCAGTCAGTAGTGATGCTACCATGCAACTCTTGGTCATGGACAATGAAGTCCCACACCCACAGTACATTCTGAGGCCTTGCTACCCTCAGTGCATCTTTTAAGTTGTGTTCAACAAGGATTGATTCATCAGCTGAGGGAGGGTGGTAGGTGATGATCAGCAGGAGGTTTCCTTGCCCATGTTTGGTCTGATGCCATGAGACCTCATGGGCTCTGGAGCCAATGTTGAGGAGTCCCAGTGCCACCACCTCTGACGGACCTGTCTGGCCAGTGGGACAAGACATATCCAGGGATAGTGATGGAGGAGTCTGGGACGTAGGGTGTAAGGCATAATACAGTGAGTATGACTATGTCAGGCTGTTGCTTGTGGGACAGCTCTCCTAATTTTGGAACAAGTTCCCAGATGTTAGCGAGGAAGACTCTGCAGGGCTCACAGGGCTGCTTGTGCTTTTGTCATGTCCGGTGCCTAGGTTGATGCCAGATGGTCCATCCAGGTTTATCATTCTTATACTCTTTGTAGTGGTTTAATCCAACTGCCTAGCTTGCTAGGCTATTTCGGAGGACAGTTAGGAGTCAACCAAATTGCTGTGGATCAGGAATCACAGTAGAGGCCAGACCAGGCAAGAATGGCAGGTTTTCTTCCCAAAAGGGCAGAACTGAACCAGATGAGTTTTTACCACAATCCAGTAGTTTTATGGTCACCATTACTGATTTTTATTCCAGATTTATTTAATTTGTTTAAATTTCAATTTCCCTGCTGCGATATTTTGGACCGATACGTTGAGCAACCAACTAGAGGCCATCCTAGACTGGGTATTGTGTAATGAGAAAGGATTCGTTAACAATCTTGTTGTGTGGGGGTCCCTTGGGGAAGAGTGACCATAACATGATAGAATTCTTTGTTAAGATATAGAGAGAGAGGGAGTTGATTCCGAGACTAGGGTCCTGAATCTAAATAAAGGAAACTATGAAGGTATGAGGTGCGAGTTGGATGATAGATTGAGGAGCAGTACTTAAAGGGTTGACAGTGGATAGGTAATGGCTACTATTTAAAGAGCGCATGGATGAATTACAACAACTGTTCATTCCTGTCTGGCGCAAAACTAAAACAGGAAGGGTGGCTCAACCGTGGCTTACAAAAGAAATTAGGGATAGTATTAGATCCAAGGAAGAGAAATATAAAATGGCCAGAATAAGCAGCAAACCTGAGGATTGGGAGCAGTTTAGAATTCAGCAAAGGAGGACAAAGGGATTGATTAAGAAGGGGAAAATAGAGTACGAGAGTAAGCTCGCAGAGAATATAAAAACTGACTGTAAAAGCTTCTATAAATATGTGAAGAGAAAAAGATTAGTGAAGACAAATGTGGGTCCCTTACAGTCAGAAACGGGGGAATTTATAATGGGGAACAAAGAAATGGCAGACCAATTAAATACATACTTTGGTTCTGTCTTCACAATGGAGGACACAAATTACCTCCCAGAAATGTTGGGGAACATAGGGTCTAGTGAGAAGGAGAAACTGTATGAAATCAGTATTAGTAGGGAAATGGTGTTAGGGAAATTGATGGAATTGAAGGCTAATAAATCCCCAGGGCCTGATAATCTACATCCCAGAGTACTTAGGAAGTGGCCCTAGAAATAATAGATGCATTGCTGGTCATTTTTCAAAGTTCTATAGACTCTGGAACAGTTCCAATGGATTGGAGGGTAGCTAATGTAACCCCACTATTTAAAAAAGGAAGCAGAGAGAAAATAGGGAATTATAGACCGGTTAGCCTGACATCAGTAGTGGGGAAAATGCGAGAGTCCATTATAAAAGATGTAATAACAGAGCACTTGGAAAAAAATGACATGATCGGACAAAGTAAACATGGATTTTTTTAGGATGTAACTAGTAGAATAGATAAGGGAGAACCAGTGGTGTATTTGGACATTCAGAAGGCTTTCAATAAGGTCCCACATAAGAGATTAGCATGCAAAATTAAAGCACATGGGCTTGGGGGTAAGGTACTGAAATGTATAGAGAACTGGTTGGCAGACAGGAAACAAAGAGTAGGAATAAACGGGTTTTTTTCCGAGTGGCAGGCAGTGACTAGTGGGGTACCACAGGGATCAGTACTAGGAGCCCAGATATGTGAACCTGTGGAATTCTCTACCACAGAAAGCAGTTGATGACAAATCATTAAATATATTCAAGAAAGAGTTAGATATAGTTCTTAGGGCTAAAGGAATCAAGGGATACGGGGAGAAAGCGGGAACAGGGTACTGAGTTTGGACGATCAGCCATGATCGTATTGAATGGATGTGCAGGCTCGAAGGGCCAAATGGCCTACTCCTATTTTCTATGTTTCTTTATTGGGATTTGAACTCTGTCTTCAGAGATTAGTCTGGGCTTCTGGATTACTGGTCCAGTAACATAACCACTGTGCTATTGTACCCATTGCTTGTCTCTTGGACGGTGGAATAAAAAGCATTTAGTGAGGTGAGGCCAATTGTGAACCAAAATAAATTGACATATTTTATGTGAAATCAATAAATGAACACAATGTAGCATTTTACTAAGGTGTATCATGAAAAGAAATGGCCCAGATTTTGTGGTAGTAAGGACAGCAAATCTGTCAGCATTCACTGTCATTACTCCTCTGAAATTGATAGCAACTTCTGGAGTCCAGACATGCCCAGTTAAACACAGAAATCCAGAAGCTGCCATCACTGATTTTATGCTTCTCCATAGTCTGTACTGTTGCAGTGCCCCAGTCTGCAATCGATCAGAAATCACTCAACTGACCAGAACTTGTCCTTTTACCCTACTGGGGCTGAATTCTACGGAGGGTGCTTTACGGCTGCAGCAAGTGTTGGAAGTGCTGGGGAAGAGTATCCAAGCAGGAAGAAAACTGAATAATGGCACAGCAGGGCAGAGAATATGCTCGAAGGTTCTCTGGCACAGCATTGAAATTCTTGGTGCAGGATGTGGACAGGAGGAGAAAAGTCCTCAATCCACAGGTACCAGGAGGCCCTTCAGACAGACACTAAGACAGCGGGAGAAGATAGTTGTCGCAATCAATGCAAGCAGGGTAGCTCCGAGGTCCCGGATGCAGTGCTGCAAGACATTCAATGGCTTCACCCAAGTGGTCAAGATCAGTGAATTCATCTTCAAATGCCATAACCTTACACCTGAAGCACTAGCCTCAGTCACTGCTCAATTCAGCACCTGCCCTTTCACTCATTGACCAACAATCTCTATCAAGCATGACTCATACCTCACATTCAAACTTCACCTGATCCTCACACTCTTAACTCTGCTTCCAGCCTCACACCCACATCTCACAGCTTGCACACACAGCCAGCTATTCAACTATGGCAGGCACATGATCCAAATATATCGTACCACACTCACTGACACACTTCCTTCTCTCTTGCAGGACAAGGTGGCACTTAAACACAGGCAGCAGCAGATAACTGTCAGGGGACTGGAACGGCTGCATGTCCTCACTCTGATGGAGGAGACAGTGCTCGCCATCATCAAGCAGCCATGACTGGCCACCGGCAGGGCTGAAACCATCGAAGATGATGCTACATTCCTACCTAATGCTCCTACTCACATCCCACTTCCCCCTCACCCCACAATCTCTTCTGATATGCAAGCTGCAGATGGTGTAAGCATGTACCTCTTGCTTATACCGCTCCCCTCACCACACCACACCCCTACCCTTGTGCCTTTCTCCTTTCAGATACCCAAGAACTGCCACCTGGCCAGGCAGTGGTACAACAGAAAGAAGTGGCAGAGGAAGAGGAGACTGATCATAAAGAAACGCCATCACACGCTCTCACACTCACATCCACCAGCTCTGATACTGACACTGCATCTATTTTAGAGGAGGGGTTCTCAACCTTTCTGCTTCCAAGGCTCCCTTCCAGTGTTATAAAAATTCCATGGATCCCCATAACATAAGTATTTTTCTTGTATTAAAATTGGTCATACAGTTAAACATATATATTTATTATTTTTGTTTTACTTAATGTGAAACTTGTTGCTAGCGCTGAGTAATAATTCTGTCAAACTGTAGAGGTATCTTCACCATTGCTGAAAATCCAACTCTAAATAGGACCAACACTTTCGGTGCTGCAGAAGAAGCAGTGCTGTGTTCAGCTGAGTATTCACACCAAAATTTCCCCAGTGGTATTTCACTGAACTTGCTTCTGAGGGAGCTGTCTGATGAAATGTCAAGGAGTTCTTGTAATAGCTTTGATGAGACAGAGGGTGGCAGTTTAGCTTCAATATTCTCTCTAAAGGGGTTTGTGGCCCACAGGCAGATTTCTACAAGTAAGTTCTGGAAAATAAGTATTAAAGTTGTTGCATAGAGCAGAAAGATAAGTTACTAGCTGTGGTTTGATTACATCAAAGTCAACATTTTTTCTTTAATGAAAGAAAGTAAGAGGTCAAACATATCCTTAGCTCCCCCCACCCCCGCCCCCCCCCCTCCCCCGCCGCCACCCCACAGACAGGAACTTTCTAGGCTTGAATTTCCTTTGGAATGCATCAATTCTTTCACGCTGTGCAAAAAAAAGAGTTCTCAGACTTTGCATAGCTTTATTCAGCCTACTCAGTTCACTGATTACATCTGCAAGATAACCCAGTTTAGCCAACGACATGTCATAATTCAGTACCTCAGCAAGTTCAGGTTTCTCATCAGCATAGAAAGTGCATACCTCTTCCCTGAGATGAATTGTTAAAAATTCATTCATGGGATGTGGGCATCGCTGGCCAGGCCAGCATTTATTGCCCATCCCTAACTGCCCTTGAGAAGGTGGTGGTGAGCTGCCTTCTTGAACTGCTGCAGTCCATTTGGGGTAGGTATACCCACAGTGCTGTTAGGAAGGGAGTTCCAGGATTTTGACCCAGCGACAGTGAAGGAACGGCGATATAGTTCCAAGTCAGGATGGTGTGTGACTTGGAGGGGAACTTGCAGGTGGTGGTGTTCCCATGCATTTGCTGCCCTTGTCCTTCTAGTTGATAGAGGTCGTGGGTTTGGAAGGTGCTGTCTAAGAAGCCTTGGTGCGTTGCTGCAGTGCATCTTGTAGATGGTACACACTGCTGCCACTGTGCGTCTGTGGTGGAGGGAGTGAATGTTTGTGGATGGGGTGCCAATCAAATATATAGGTAAGCATTCTGCCTTGAGATAGCCATCTCACCTCTGTATGCGGGAGAACAGAATTCTACTCTGCAGCCACTTCCTCACAAAGTACAGCAAAACACCTGGAGTTTCTTGCTCTGGATTTAATAAAATTTAAAGAATATTGAGAAGACTGTGAGGACCTGGTTCGATATCTCTCACAGTGAGCACCTCTCATGTACAAAGCAACGCCTGCAAATGCATAAGGTTCAGCAGATTTTACTTTTTGCACAACACCAGAACGCTTTCTGGTCATTGCTGCAGCCCCATCACTGCAGACCCCACAGCCATTTGCCAAGCCGATTTCTGCTGAATTCACAAAAGCAGCCAACAATTCTATAATATTGTCTGACTTTGTTGTTCTCTTGAGCTCTTTGCTAACCAAAATGTCTTTTGTTTCCTTAGTCCATACCTACTGAACATAAGTGAGTAAATGGGGAGTTTCAGAAATGACTGTCGATTCATCGGGCTGAATTTTACCACAGGCACGAGACCCCCGACATTGTGGCAAAAAATGGGCCCTGAGCCCACATTTGCAGGCAGCGGGACCATCTCAGCAGTTTTACCGCAGGCAGCTTCCTAATTGACCGCCGGGCCCAACATCCAATTAAGGAAGGTGGGCAGGCTCCTAATGCTGCCAGCCAATCAGAGTGCCAGCGGCTCTGAAGCCTCAGTAGTGCCACTGGGAGAAATGATCGCCACAGAGGCAGGCAGGACACCTTGAGACTCTGACAAGTGAGGAAAAAAATGAAAAATTCAGGGGGTTGAGGTTCGAAGGGGAAACCCCTCCGGGGAGATTGTTGGGAATGCGGGATCTGCCTTCCCTGTTGAAGCCCCCTCTTTGACTCCAATGGCCACACCTACCGCCCCACCATCAACCACCCAGGGCTGGCTTAGCAGCCTCCATTAAGCTGATGGCCTCCCCACGTGGCGAGGGCTGCTCCACCATCAGCAAAATGCCGGCAGCACTGTAAAATGTCCTTTAATTATACAAATCGGCTGCCTGCTTCCAAGGCAGGCTCTACATCTGGTACATTGGGAATGTGTCCTGGCAACAGGGAGCCGTCTCACCTTAAACACCGGTTTAATCAGAAAGGAAACGGTCTCTTTTCAAATGCATGAGTGGATTCCAACCAACATATAGTAGCTCCATAAAAGGAAGGCTTGTATTGCCTTGGCGCACACAACGTCAGGTTATCCCTCGGATTTCCTGCTCCCAACTCCGATTTTAATCCCCCAGAAGAGAAGTTATAACCCCCACTATTGTATTTAATAGTTAAAAGTGGTGAATGGTTTATGAGCATGAAATCAAATAGGACTGAATCAAAAAAAATTACCGAGATAAACACTGCTGTAAAAGTCTATGACACACAAAGGGTCATACAAATAGTGTGGAATGATAAGAACTTGATTTGACTGCACATGCAGTCTTTGTAATGCTGAGACCGGTGAGCCTGACGTCAGTGGTAGGGAAGCTGCTGGAGAAGATACTGAGGGATAGGATCTATTCCCATTTGGAAGAAAATGGGCTTATCAGTGATAGGCAACATGGTTTTGTGCAGGGAATGTCATGTCTTACCAACTTAATAGAATTCTTTGAGGAAGTGACAAAGTTGATTGATGAGGGAAGGGCTGTAGATGTCATATACATGGACTTCAGTAAGGCGTTTGATAAGGTTCCCCATGGTAGGTTGATGGAGAAAGTGAAGTCGCATGGGGTCCAGGGTGTACTAGCTAGATGGATAAAGAACTGGCTGGGCAACAGGAGACAGAGAGTAGCAGTGGAAGGGAGTTTCTCAAAATGGAGACGTGTGACCAGTGGTGTTCCACAGGGATCCGTGCTGGGACCACTGTTGTTTGTGATATACATAAATGATTTGGAGGAAAGTATAGGTGGTCTGATTAGCAAGTTTGCAGACGACACTAAGATTGGTGGAGTAGCAGATAGTGAAGGGGACTGTCAGAGAATACAGCAGAATATAGATAGATTGGAGAGTTGGGCAGAGAAATGGCAGATGGAATTCAATCTGGGCAAATGCGAGGTAATGCATTTTGGAAGATCCAATTCAAGAGTGAACTATACAATAAGTGGAAAAGTCCTGGGGAAAATTGATGTACAGAGAGTTTCGGGTGTTCAGGTCCATTGTTCCCTGAAGGTGGCAACGCAGGTCAATAGAGTGGTCAAGAAGGCATACGGCATGCTTTCCTTCATCGGACGGGGTATTGAGTACAAGAGTTGGCAGGTCATGTTACAGTTGTATAAGACTTTGGCTCGGCCACATTTGGAATACTGCGTGCAGTTCTGGTCGCCACATTACCAAAAGGATGTAGATGCTTTGGAGAGGGTGCAGAGGAGGTTCACCAGGATGTTGCCTGGTATGGAGGGCGCTAGCTACGAAGAGGGGTTGAGTAGATTAGGATTATTTTCATTAGAAAGACGGAGGTTGAGGGGGGACCTGATTGAGGTGTACGAAATTATGAGCGGTATAGACAGGGTGGATAGCAAGAAGCTTTTTCCCAGAGTGGGAGATTCAATTACTAGGGGTCACGAGATCAAAGTGAGAGGGGAAAAGTTTAGGGGGGATATGCTTGGAAAGTTCGTTACGCAGAGGGTGGTGGGTGCCTGGAATGCGTTGCCAGCGGAGGTGGTAGACGCGGGCACGATAGCATCTTTTAAGATGTATCTAGACAGATACATGAATGTGCAGGAAGCAAAGAGATACAGACCCTTAGAAAATAGGCGACAGGTTTAGATAGAGGATCTGGATCGGCGCAGGCTTGGAGGGCTGAAGGGCCTGTTCCTGTGCTGTAATTTTCTTTGTTCTTTGTTCTTTGAGACTATTCCACTCACTTTAATATACACAGGAGACTGCAGATGTTTATGGGAAAAAAAACAACTGGCAGACTTCTGAAATAGGAACATAGGAAGATAGGAACAGAAGTAGGCCATTCAGCCCCTCGAGCCTGTCCCGTCATTCAATGAGATCATGGCTGATCCGTGGCCTAACTCCATATACCTGCCTTTGGCCCATATCCCTTAATATCTTTGCTTAACAAAAATATATCTATCTCAGATTTAAAATTAACAACTGTTCTAGCTTCAACTGCTGTTTGTGGGAGGTAGAACAGTTGTTAATTTTAAATCTGAGATAGATAGATAGATAGAAATCTTCATACAGAGCCCTAAGGAGGGTGCAGACACCTGGCTGAGAACCCCTGCTTTAGAAGGTAGCTTAGAAGCAGGAGCTGCACATGGTGAGACACCAGGCATGAGTGGCCTACGACCAGGGCAGGGGAAATGGGTAGTAGAAATGGGAAATGGGCAGGTGTCATCTCATCAGAGGGTGAAGGTGCACATGATTTCTGCAGAAGAGGACTCTGATGAGCAGAAAAGGCTGATGGATAAGCACATAAAAATTCTTGGTGCATTGCAATGTTGCCCCTAAGCTGCATGAGTGCACAACTGCGCAGCAATCAGGAATACGCCGTGCAAGGAACAAAGAGGCCCAACAAGCAACATTCCCTTTAAGATAGGAGCATGCGTGGCCATGTGGAAATCTTAAAGGGACCACGCAATGCAACAAGCAGACCACACACAGCAAACAGTAATTGAAAGGAATATTGGTGCATTAGCAGGCCTGCCAGAAAGCCTGCAGTCACTGACAAGGAGCAGGGAGGAGTCCAGCACCAACCTTGCACAGGGCTTTGTGCAGATCTTGGAGCCCATCCTTTCCAGTGTGGAAGTGGTAGCCAATTCCATGAGAACACTTGCAGACCCAACTCTGGTGCAGTGTGTGATAACCGATGTCTCAGCTTTCATTGTGGTACAGAGCAGAAGCCATGCAATGTCTGAGTGCTGCAATGGAAGATCAGACTGAAGTCATGTAAGGTCAGCTTGTTGCCAAGCAGGATTTGACTGCTGTCATCATGGCTGCAGAAATCAGTGTTCAAAGGGGCTTCCAGGGTCTCAGGGCTGTCCAGCAATCTGTCCTTCAACACATTACTAGCATTTCTGAGGTGCTGCCCCAGAGAGTGGCAGTGGTTCAGTGGAGAACGAACCTGCTGTCCTCATCCTCAGCCAAGAGGATGCGGTGATGGTCAGTGACATAGGGACTGTAAGGTATGGGACTGTCGGTGAATAGGGTATTAGGATTGCATTCACTGGTACTGCAGTTGGGTGAGCTGATCACTGATAGACTGGCCAGAAAGGGGATGTGTTGGTTACGGCCTCTGTTTCTCCTCCTCATCTGCTTGCTGTAAACCTGGTGGCAAGGCTGTGCTCTCCTGATGATGAGGTTGTGCAGGATGCAGCAGACTATGATGAATCATGAGGCATGCTGTGGAGAGTACTGCAGGGCTCCTCCATAGTGGTCCAGGCAGTAGAAGCTTAAGCATCCCAATGGTTTGCTTGATGACATTGCTCTGGCAGCCTGACTCTTGTTATATACACGCTGCCCACGTGTACAGGGGTTATGCACAGGAGTCATGAAACAGATGATCAGCGATTAGTCCTTGTCATCCAGAACCACCCTCTGGTTTCTCATGATGGCTCAAATGCTGATGGTACGACAGACTGGAGCAGAATGAAGGCATCACGACTGCTACCAGGATAATGGACATTGAACTGATTGATGCCGTGACCATGGTCACACATCGTCTGGTCACTGAGGAACTGGATCTCCAAATTTACATGCAGCACCCGCAAAGCAACGAGTGTGCAGTCAATAGCACCCTGCACCATTGGGAGGCCTGTTATCCTAGTGAAACTCCATCCTCACAGCACCTGTTTCTCTTTGACAACAGAGAATGAAATGGATTCAGTTCTCTGCACACAAAGACTCACTGATCTCCCTTATACAACAGTGGATGGAAAATTAGGAGATGTTGAAGATATCCTCTGCTCCAGACTGAAAGGAGCTCGATGCAAAAATATTCATGACCACAGACACCTTCTCAGCCACTGGCAGCAAGGTCCTCACCCTGCTCAGATGCTGCAGTTTGGGCAGCAACAGATGCCAGATTTCAGTGAGGGCTTCCTTTGTCAAATGGACTTGTCGCACACACTGTTCCTTGGTGAGGTTAAGCGAAGTGCTCCCTGAAGACCCTGGGTGGATATGACCTGCTGCTGAGAACCCTTCTCCCTGTCTTCCTCCTCTGTCTTTAATCAGCTTGTCCTCCTCTGTGTCGCCTCTCCTCATTCTCCTTGACGTGCAGCAGGCCATGGTGCTAGAAACTACAGTAGCCATGACTAGGAGCAAGTGGTCTGAGCGGAACCCTTGAAATCAGAATGAAGGCCTTCATTACGTAGGGACATAGGAAATAGGAACAGGTCATTCAGCCCCTCGAGCCTGCTCCACTATTCAACTAGAACATGCTGATCATCTACCTCAATGCCATTTTTCTGCACTATCCCTATATCCCTCGATATCTTTAAGACCTAGAAATCTATCGATCTCCGTCTTGAATATACTCAATGAGTGAGCCTCCACAGCCCTCTGGGTAGAGAATTCCAAAGATTCAGCACCCTCTGAGTGAAGAAATTCCTCCTCATTTCAGTCCTAAGTGGCCTACCTCTTGTTCTGAGACTATGTCCCCTGGTTCTAGACCCCCCCCCCCCACTCCCCCGTCCCCCCAGCCAGGGAAAACATCCTTCCTGCATCTACTCTGTCGAGCCTTGTAAGAATTTTACTGCTTCAATGAGATCACCTCTCATTCTTCTAAACTCTAAAGGATAGAGGCCCAGACTCCTCAATCTCTCCTCATAGGACAATCCCGCCATCCCAGGAATCAGTCTGATGAACCTTCATTGCACTCCCTCTATGGCAAGTATATCCTTCCTTGGGTACCATATCCACTCCCTGTAGACTTCAGAAACTTTAAATAACAGTACAAACCTCCAAACACTTCTACTAACTCAGCAACATCCAGTAGACATCAGTCAGCAGCTCACCTGAAAGTAGTTGATGATTCCTTTAAATCACTGGTGAGGGCAGTGGGGGGATGAGGGCGGTGTGGGGGGGGGGGGGGGGGTGGGTGGGGGATGCAGTGGGATGGTGGGGGTTGGGGATGGTCCTTTTTGTTGCTCAACACATATACAACTGTGCAAAGTTAAGAGATGCTGTTCGTTGGAGCGTTGAGGTCTGATGTTGCAATCAGCCTACTCTGCATTCTTTTCCAAATACACTTTTCCTACTCTTCCAACACAGACTTCCAGTGCCTGCACTAACAACTTCCCAAAATGGTGTGCAGTGTGGCCCGCACCAGAAGTGTGTGCAAGTGGCACAGATGCCATGTTGGTCCTGAAATGCAACCAAATTTTGCAGAGTCTGTCTCTCTGACTGTGCCACACACAGCCTGTTTCACAGAGTGATAGAGAGACAAAGGACCCTTAGCTTTCTATCCTGAGAATTGACTCAGTAGAGCTGCCAAAATGAGCAGGTGAAAGAGTAAACCCCTCTCTCTATGGTATATATTGTGTAATATAGTATTAAAACGGAAAATGCGGGAAATACTCAGCAGGTAAGGTAGCATCTGTGAAGAGAGAACCAGAGTTAATGGCTGGAAGTTTACATTGAGGCGGTGGTCCCTGCCCACTGGCTGAAATGTCAGGTGCGAGGCTGCCTCTGCAGGGCCTGGAAGTCACGGAGTAATTTTGCATGGTCCAGTCCCTTAATTGGCTGGAAGTAGGGCTTCCGCCCCTCTGAAGCAGGAAGTCTCATCTCCATGAGCTGCCGACCAATCAGAGGAATGGTAGCTCTTCAGTCCCAGTAATGCCTGCAAGAGCGGTGGTCACTGCTGTGACTGCACCCAGCAAGAAGAGGACAATAGATATCGCCCTTCAGAAAGGTAAGTGGGGTTTGGGCCTCATCAGGGACAGTCGGCTGTGCCCTAGCAAGGGGGCTGGGAGTCGGAGAGTTGGAGAGCTGGTCATGTGGGGTGGTTTTAGCTGGAGTGGCCCGTGCTGCTGGGGGTCCATCTGTGGGGCACAGGACACCCGATCAGGAGGGCCCCCCAGCACACAAGTATACTGCTAGGTATTACCGGGGGATCTGTTCAGGTGCTGAAGTGCACCTCCACTGCAGGTAAAGTACCGGCGGTGGCGGGAGGAGGCCTTTAAGTGGCAATTAATGACTACAATTAATGACTGGCAATTTTTTTTAATTCTTTCATGGGATGTGGGCGTCGCAGGCCAGGCCAGCATTTATTGCCCATTCCTAATTGCCCTTGAACTGAGTGGCTTGCTAGGCCACTTCAGAGGGCATGTAAGAGTCAACCACATTGCTGTGGATCTGGAGTCACATGTAGGCCAGACCAGGTAAGGACAGCAGATTTCCTTCCCTAAAGGACATTAGTGAACCAGATGGGTTTTTACAACAATCGACAATGGTTTCATGGACATCATTAGACTAGCTTTAAATTCCAGATTTTATTAATTGAATTCAAATTCCACCTTCTGCTGTGGTGGGATTCGAACCCATGTCCCCAGAGCAATACCTGGGTCTCTGGGTTACTAGTCCAGTGACAATACCAGTACGCCACCGCCTCCCCCTATAATTGATTGGCTACAAGGGACTCAATTGGTCTGGGGATGGAGGGCCGTTTGCTACCTCCCCCACCGCTGGTTAAATAGCGTTGGGGGTGGGTAGCCGTTTCATACAGTGTCCCCCACCCCCCCATTGATTTTATGCCCACCTCCCAGCCTGCTCCTGGGGAGGGTGTAAAACTCCAGCCAATGGCAGAAAGCCCGTCACCGAGCAATCTTCCCGGGGGCAGGATAAGTCGATGATGTCCTTCCCACCCAGAGGCCAATTGAAGCCTTTAAGTGGCCTACTAACAGCAATTAAAGGCCTCTTCCCGCCACCACCGGGATCTTACCAGTAGCAGGGGGGCCTATACCGCACGGGGAGGACGCCTTGTAAAATGAGGCACGCTCCCTGCGGGCGTGAGGGGAAGGGGTCTCTCCTTCATGGGCAATTTGTGATCCATGGAGGACTCCCACCGGAAACAGCTTTACTCCTCCCGGGAAGCCCTTTCCCTGGACTGCATGACCACCACCCCCCTACTCCCCCTCGATGGGGCCTTCTAGACTGGCCCAGGTGACTCTGCCTCACCTACCTTTGTTCCAGGGGTTCCAGCGCTGGGCCTGGGTCCGAGGCCTCTGCAGTACCGGTAGTGGCCATCGCTCCTAGTGGTGCTGCCGATTCTGCTAAGCCTCCAGTCCTCTGATTGGCTGACTATTGGAGGAGGGATCCCCATCTTTAAAGGGATCCCGGCTCGTGGATCTTTGATTTAAAAAGACCGGAGGATCGCTCCGGGGGACACAAAAAGGCAGAGGCGGGATTCCCCCCGCCTTTTCAGCCCAGCGCTGGAAGCCCTGCCTCCAGCACAAAATCCAGTCCAACATTTCAGATTAATGAACTTTCATCAGAACTGGAAAAAATTAGGAGTGTAACAGGTTTTAAGCAGGTACAGAGGCTGGGAGTAAATAACAAACAGGAACGTCTGCAATAGAGTGGAAGGCTCAGTAGGAGTGGTGGTGAAATCAGAGGCCTTGTGTGGTAGGACTGGGTGTGGAGGGAATGGGGCGCTGCTGGTCACAGAGGTTACTCAGGCAGGGATACTGGATCCAGGAGGAAGGTGTAAAGGCATTTACCTCCTGGATCCACCAAGCGCTTGCCTGGATGTAGCTGTTGGTTTTCCCTGAGGCTTGGGAAACTTGGCTAACCTGAGTTACAGTTGAATAGCTGAATTACAAGAAGGCTGAGAGCCTCATTAACATATTTTAAGCACCAACCCACCTTCTTGGAGCGGGTTGGCTGCCCGTCCACCTTCCAGCCTGAGTTAATGTTGGAAGTGGGTGAATTGGAGATTGCTCTGATCCAAACTAAACCTGTCCTTTCATTGGTTACAATTCCTCCCATCTGTTTAATTTCTCCACAGATGATGCCTGACCTGCTGAGTATTTCCAGCATCCACAATATTTGGATTTTATATTAGTATAATAACTATATTGTCCGGTTAGCAAAGCTCCTCATGCTGAGCATGTTGAATGAAAACCCACTCCAGTATTTACAGCTCTGTGGTGTGCTTAATGGTATCCCATTGTCTCAAATCTGATGTGCTGGAAAGAGTGCGCAATTTTGATGGTGCTTTATCTGGTATTGCAATTAATCATTCTCAGAGTCACAATCACAGAATTGTTACAGTGCAGAAGGAGGCCATTCGGCCCATCGTGTCTGCACCTGCTCTCCGAAAGAGCAATTCACTTAGTGCCAATCCCCCGGCTTCTCCCTGTAGCCTTGCGCATTCTCCCTTTTCATATAACAGTCTAATCCCTTTTTGAACGCTTCAATTGAACCTGCCTCCACCATACTGTTAGGCAGTGCATTCCAGACCTTAACCACCTGCTGCATGGAAATGTTTTTCCTCATGTCGCTTTTGCTTCTTTTGCCAATTACTTTAAATCTGTGCCCTCTCGTTCTCGATCCTTTCACGAGTGGGAACAGTTTTTCTCTATCTACTCTGTCCAGACCCCTCATGATTTTGAATACCTCTATCAAATCACCTCTCAGCCTTCTCTTCTCCAAGGGAAACAGTCCTAACTTCTCCAATCTATCTTCATAACTGAAGTTTGTCATCCCTGGAACCATTCTTGTGAATCTCCAATGCCCTACCATCGTTCCTAAAGTGTGGCACCCAGAACTGGATGCAATACTCCAGCTTAGGCTGAACTATTTTCTTATACACGTTCAACATAATCAACAGAATAGGTGTCTTGTGCCGCTGCGAGTACATCCTTTGTAAACTGAATCTAATTTGATACGCAAATTGTAATAAAGTTAAACCAACTCTTCCTGGTGCCTTGCCCAGTAAAGGCATGTCCTATACATAACTTTCAACATGGACTGTATTCAGCATAGAATCTTCTGGAGCTGAATTTTCTTTTTAAATGAATCACAATGGGCATTCAAATGTTGCATAAGATGGCAGCTGAGGGCAAGGTGACTTTTGCAATTTCAGCCCAGACTCAGAAGTATCTCAAGCCTCCGGAAAATTCCTAATTAAATGACCATGCATGAAGTGCTTCCTTGAATGCACATACCAAGACAAAACCATTTGTGGAATTCACCCCTCCTATTGTTTGTGATCTTACCAAAACTCCATATCTATGGAGTCCTAGACTCACTGACTCCGAATTCGAAATTTAAAGATAGCTGTGAGAAACAGTTAATTCGTACGTAGGAGTGAATGGCCACCATCCATCCCCCATTGTATAGCAATGGCTTTGAACTTCAAATCGTTCTGAGTGAACAACAGAAATATTGATCAGGTGGTCACCTGACCAAAACTAATCGGCATATATCAAATCTTATTACTCCAAGCACCATGGAGAGACTGGGCAGTCTGCAAAACAACAGCTGCAGAGACAGCAGCAAAGGCAAAATGCCTATGCCTTAAAATTGGAGGGGACCACATCTTAAGGCCTCCAAACCTGTTCCTTTTCAAATCCACCAGTATAGAAAATCGATCTCCGAGCAGTAAGACTATAAGCGACTAACTTCACATCCTGCTGAAAATCACCCCTTCGAGAGAATCCTGCAACAATTTCGATATACAACTCCGGCTATAGAATCCACCTAACTACACTTCAGGAGTGAAAATGCCTTCTTCGCCGGACCCATAACGCATGCCATTTCTCCAAGGCAAGCCAAATCACGTGACTTACGAATTATTCCTTCGATTGTAGTTTGTAAAAGTGAACTATCCTCTTTAACGACTTTCTTTCTCAAGTGTGTGTGTGTGTGTGTGTGAGTGAGTGGTGAGTGGGTGATGTAGCATTATACTTTCGGGTGAACGTGTGAATAAAAATAATCCTTTTTATTTCAAACCACAAAAAGCATGCTGTTGGTTATTCAAATTAGCCATACACTCAGGGGTTAAGAAACACACCCATCTTCCTTTTAAACAATAAAACACCGATTACAGACAGTGAAGGGAAGGAAACTGGAGTTTCAGTGCTCTCTCTCAATTCTGTCTTGTAATGCAGTTCTAATAAATGAGAGCAGGAGTAGGCTGTTCAGTCAAACAGGTAATAGACTCAAAATGGTACATCAACTCAAAAATCAGTTAAATCTGTCTTCAGCTCTTTTCCTCTCCATGCCCCCCATGGCCTCCACACCTGACCATGCAATTGCATGGGATAAACTTGGGAATTTAGGGGAGGCAATGCTGTAGTGGTAATATCACTAACGTAGTAACTCAGAGCCTCAGGCTAATGCTCTGGGAACATGGGTTTAAATCCCATCATGGCAAATAGTGCAATTTGAATTCCGTTAATAAATCTGGAATTAAAAAGCTAGTCTGATGGTGACCATGAATCCGTGGCCGATTGTTGTAAAAACCCATCTGGTTCACTAATGTCCTGTAGGGAAGGGAAATCTACCATCCTTACCTGGTCTGGTCTACATGTGACTCCAGACCCACAGCAATGTGGTTGACTCTGAAATGGCCTAGCAAGCCACTCAGTTATATCAAACTGCCACAAGGACTGCAGCAGTTCAAGAATGCAGCTCACCTCCACCTTCTCAAGGGCAACTAAGGATGGGCAATAAATGCTGGCCTAACCAGCAATGTTCATATCCCCTGAACAAGTTAAAAAAAAACTTAAACTCAATGTAGAAAATTCTATTCATCCAAATAAATATAAGGGAAGATTTCCTCTGCTCACCTTGTGTTCATGACACTAAAAACATTCAAACTGTTTTTTATATTTGCTACTTAGAATCACATAATGGTTACAGCTCAGAGAAGGCCATTCAGCCCATTGTGTCTGTGCCGGCTCTCTGTAGAAGTAAATCAGCTAGACCCACTCCCCTGCCCTTTCCCCATGGCCCTGCAAGTTTCTTCCTCTTCAGATGCTTATCCAACTCCATTTTGAAAGCCACAATTGAATCCGCCTCCACCACAATCTCAGGCAGTGCATTCCAGATTCTAACCACTCACTGCATAAAGAAGTTTTTCTTCATATTACCATTGGTTCTTTTACTATTCACCTTAAATCTAGGTCCTCTGATTCTTGACCTTTCCAGGAACAGTTTCTACTCTGTCTAGAATCCTCGTGATTCTGAACACTTCCATCAATCTCCTCTCAATTTTCTCTCCTCCAAGTTTCTCCAAGGTACCCATGTAATTCAAGTCCCTCATCCCTGGAACCATTCTCATAATTTTTCTCTGTACCCTCTCTAAAGCCTTCACATCCTTCCTAAAGTGCAGTCCCCAGAATTAGATACAGTACTCCAGTTGAGGCTGAACTAGTGTTTTATAAAGGTTCATCATAACTTCCTTGCTTTTGTACTTGATGCCCCTGTTTATAAAGCCCAGGATCCCATGCCTTTTCAAGTACTATCCCAAATTGCCCTGCCGCTTTCAACAATTTGTGTACATATATCCCTCGGTCTCTCTGTTCCTGCACCCTCTTTAGAATTAAACCCTTTATTTTATCTCTTCTTGTTACTTCTAATAAAATCAAAGATAAATTCCAAAAGTTTACTTTATTGGACACACAATCTAAAGAGTTGATTATATGAATGAAGGCAACCAGCAGGGGGAGAAAAAGGGAGATTATGAAGGCCAGCATCGCTCAGATGCCCTAAAATACTGATATTGCTGTAGTACCTATTTCCTGTCAGCAGAGAGAGGTGTTACACCATGTACAATTCACAGAGGCAGCCACTGCTTGATACAATCATGTAAAATTCCTTTGCAGCGTTTTAACACAGGCATTAATGGTTGATAACTATTTTAAGGCGGAACATTTTTCCAAAATATACTTTATTCATAAAAATCTGTAAAAAATGCATTACAAAACAGTTCAAAACAGCACCAAGTTGACATTCCAAAAGGTGCAAAGGAAATCAGTTTTCTTCGATACAGCAGTGAGTTGCCTCACAACCCTTCCATTCCATTTTACATGCCATGTACATATTGCAGCAAACCCATATTTGGTGTATAAAGCCCAAGGGGTTTCCCATGGGTCCAGCCCCTCAGTTCACTATGGCGGGAAGACCTTACACTGTGGTCTTTCCCCATTGAGCCTTTGCTGCGGCTGCCCCAAGCTTTAGTGCGTCCCACAGCACATAGTCCTGGACCTTGGAATGTGCCAGTCTGCAACACTCGGTCGTGGACAACTCTTTTCACTGGAAGACCAGCAAGGTTCGGGCAGACCAAAGAGCGTCTTTCACCAAATTGATAGTCCTCCAGCAGCAGTTGATGTTTATCTCGGTGTGCATCCCTGGGAACAGCCCGTAGAGCACAGACTCCTATGTTACAGAGCTGCTTGGGATGAACCTCGACAAAACCACTGCATCTCTTTCCACACCTGCTTTGCAAAGACACATTCCAGAAGGAGGTGGGCAACTGTCTCTTCCCCACCGCAGCCACCTCGAGGGCACCATGTGGAGTGGGGGGGTGGGGGGGTGGCGAGACTCCGGGCGTGCAGGAAGGATCTGACGGGGAGGGCTCTTCTCACCACCAGCCAAGCTACGTCTTGGTGCTTTTTTGAAAGTTCTGGTGATGAGGGATTCAGCCAAATGACTTTGGCTGTCTGCTCGGGGGACCATCCGACAGGATTCACCATCTCCTTTTCCCGTAGGGCATTCCATGCAGACCACTGCCTGATGGATTGGTGGTGAACGTTGTTTTCCCGCAGAAACCTTTCCACGAAGGATAGGTGGTGAGGCACGGTCCAACTGGATGGAGCATTCCGCGGCAATGTGACCAGACCCATCCTTTGCAACACCGGGGACAGATAGAACCTCAGCATGTAGTTACACTTGGTGTTTGCGTACTGGAAGTCTACACACAGCTTGATGTAGCCACACACGAAGGTGGTCATCAGGATGAGGGCGATGATGGGTACATTTTCCCGCCCTTATCCAGAGGTTTGAACATCGTGTCCCTCTGGACTCGGTTCATTTTAGATCTCCAGATGAAGTGGAAAATGGCTCGGGTGACCGCCACAGCGCAGGAGTGGGGTATGGGCCAGACCTGCACCACATACAGCAACAACGTGAGTGCCTCGCACCTGATGACCAGGTTCTTACCCACAATGGAGAGAGATCGCTGCTCCCACATGCTCAGTTTGTGATGTACCCTGGCTACTTGCTCCTTTCAGGTTTTGGTGCACGCCCCAGCCCTTCCGAACCATATCCCCAGCACCTTCAGGTAGTCTGACCTGACAGTGAAGGGGACAAAGGACCAGTCAGCCCAGTTCCCAAAGAACATGGCCTCGCTCTTGCTGCGATTGACATTGGCTCCCGAGGCCAGTTGGAACTTGTCGCAGATGCTCATCAGTCTGTGAACAGACAGCAGATCTGAGCAGAAGACGGCAACGTCATCCGTGTACAGGGAGGTTTTAACCTGAGTGCCTCCACTGCCTGGGATTGTCACCCCTCTTATGCTCGCATCCTTCTTAATAGACTCAGCAAAGGGTTCAATACAGCAAACAAACAAGACCGGGGAGAGAGGACAGCCCTGTCTGACTCCAGATTTGATCGGGAAACTGTCTGATTCCCACCCATTGATTGAGACTGCGCTACTGATGTTTGTGTAGAGCAGTTTGATCCAATTGCAGATTCCCTCCCCAAACCCCATTTTGGAAAGCACGTCCATCATGTAGGTGTGTGATATCCTGTCAAAAGCCTCCTCCTGGTCCAGGCTGATGAGGCAGGTGTCCACCCTCCTGTCCCGTACATAGGTGATCGTATCCCTGAGTAGCGCGAGCCTATCAGAGATCTTCCTGCCGGGTACAGTGCAGGTCTGATCAGGGTGAATCACCAACTCCAGAGCAAACTTGACCCGACTGGCGATGACTTTGGACAGATTCTTGTAGTCAGCATTAAGCAGTGAGATGGGCTGCCAATTTCTGATTTCCGCCCTCTCCCCATTCCGCTTGTAGATGAGGATGTTGATGCCTTTCCTTATGGATTCTGACATACTGCCATCCAGAAGCATACTCTCGTATACTTCCAACAGGTCCGGGCCGACACAGTCCCACAGAGCCGAATACAACTCAACCGGTAAGCCATCGCTTCCGGGAGTTTTACTCGTCTCGAAGGACCTGACAGCGTTTGTCAGCTCATCCAGCGTTAGTGATTTGTCCAGTCTCTCCCTCATGCCATCATCCAAGACCTCCATGATAGATGACAGGAAGGACCGGGAAGCTGTGCTGTCCGTGGGCTTCACGTTGTACAGCCCAGCATAAAAGGATTTGCTGATCCTTAGTATGTCGCACTGCGAAGACATTACCGAGCCATCCTCTTGCTTCAGGCTGTTGATCACAGAGTTCTCTCTGTGTACCTTTTGGAAGAAGTAATACGAGCACATCTCATCCTGCTCAATGGAGCGGACTCTGGACCGGAAGATGATCTTGGAGGCCTCTGTGACAAAGAGCGAGGCCTGCTGGCTCTTCACCTCTTGGAGATCCTCCTTGACCTCGACCCCCATTGACTGCAGCCAGAGTATACTTTGCATACTTTTCTGGAGTCGGGACATTTCTCTCTGTCTCTCTCTCGCCCTCTGAACACCTTTGAAGATAAAGAACCTCTTGATGTTCTCCTTAATCGCCTCCCACCAGTGAACAGGAGACTCAAAGAGGGGATTCACGGTCCTCTAACCTTTGTAATCCCTTTTGAGTTCCTCAACATTCTCTGGGGTTAGCAGTGTAGCATTGAGCTTCCATATCCCCCTGCCAACCCGCCGGTCATCCTGTAAGTGACAGTCGGCCCGTAAGAGGCAGTGGTGGGAGAAGAACACCGGCTTGACGTCGGTGGATCCGACCGTGACAGCACAGGACACAAACAGGAAGTCAATCCTGGAACGGGCAGACCCGTCTGATCTTGACCATGTGTATCTACACTGCGCTCTGTCTGCAGGTTTGCTGAAGACGTCGTGCAGTTTGGCATCTTTTACTGTTTCCATTAGGAATCTGGACGTAGCGTCCAGTTTGCTGTCGTCCAGCTGCATCGATGATGCATTTGAAGTCACCACCTAGAATGACCAGCCTGGACGTCGCCAGCAGCAGTGGGAGCTGTTGGAAGACGGTCAGCCGCTCGCTGCATTGTACCAGGGCGTACACGTTGATCAACCGGAGTGGAGCATTGTTGTACATTACATCGGCTACGAGGAGGCGACCGCCCACCATCTCCTTAACTTCAGAGATGGTGAAGTTACCTCCCCTCAGCAGAATACCCAGGCCGGAGGAACAGGAATCATTACCCCCTGACCAGATCGATGGCCCATGGGACCACCATCGCAACCATTGCCTGTAGGTGCTGAGGTGTGGTATTCCACACTCCTGCAGAAACAGTAGGTTGGCTTTGACCTTGACGAGCTAGTTCAAGGTCGAATCACATCGCGTAGTGGATTTAATGCTATGCACGTTAATTGAAGCAATCTTTATAACCATTTTTAAGTTAGTTGTTGCTTCCCATACCATTTGTCCTTGATAGTCCCAGTCGTTCGGTATGTTCCTGCATACCCATAGTGTACGCAAGCTGTTTCACGTTCGTTGGGCTCAGAAATCCCTCCTGGGTTCTCATGGAGGATTTGTTCCACTGGGGTGACATCAGTGGGGGAGGTCTTGTAGGCAGCAAGGCTTGTGCTGTCCTCTGCTGTTGGTGTCTTTCCCCTCTGTTCCTGCTCGAAGACATCACTGCTCCCGACTTCCCGGAGCTTGAGTGCACCCGACGTGTCTTTGCTCTCGGTGTCCCAGAGCTGGGGTGTGCTGAGCATGTCACTAGGTTCGGCACTTTGGGTTTGGGGCGCGCTGGGCCCATCACAGCTTCCAGTGCCTCGGAGCTGGGGGGCTTTATCCTCCAGCTCCTTTGAGTTCGGTCGCTTCTTTTTCAGGTGCCCTCGTTCCGGCCTTTTCTTGTCCAATGAGGAGGAGCTGCCGTAGTCTGTCTCAGATGGGAGCCTCCGCTTGCCATTGGTTTGGGTGGTGACCTGTTCCTTTTTTGGAGGATTTTTCTTTGTGGTTTTCCTTTGTACCACTTGCCACTGACCTGTTTGTCCTTCTGTTGCCTCCTCCTCCATTGATTCTGTCTATAGAGGAGGGGTTTCTGGGCACAAGGTAGGTGCTGGGTCGTTGGTTGCAGCTGCCTCCTCTTTCTACTCCTTATCAGGTAGACATTCCTCGCTGCGGAGAGGGTTGCTTGTCTCCTTCCCAGCACCAGATACATTCATCGTTCCTTCTCCCGGCCTTTCCTTGGACCTTGCCGCCTGAGCATAACTGAGGCAGCGTTTGGGACAGGTTTTGTAGAGGTGACCTGCCTCACCGCACAAATTGCAACACTTACTCTGCTTACAGTCCTTGGTCTGATGGCCTTCCTTATTGCAGTTCTTGCAGACGACTGTGCTGCAGTTAGCTGCCACCTAACCAGATTTGCCACAGATGCGACAAACTCTGGGCTGCCCAGCATAGACCAAGAAGCCTCAACTTCCCCTGATAGCGAAGCTAGAGGGAGGGTGGATGATGGCTTTGTTGGCATCGACCTTCAAGGTCACCTTGACCTTCCGCTTGCTGGTCCAAATCCCAAATGGGTCCTTGACATCAGTGCTGCTGCCAGCCACCTTGACAGTACACAGATGGAAGTTTACATTGTGTACGACGAAAGAAAGACTTTGTATATAGTCTTTGTTAACCTCAGGATGCCCCAAAGCACTTTACAGCCATTGAAGTACTTTAGAAGTATTGTTACTGTTCTAATATCACAGAATCACAGAATTGTTACAGTGTACCGGCTCTCCAAATGAGCAATTCACTTAGTGCCATTCCCCCATCTTCTCCCCGTAACCCTGCACATTCTTCCTTTTCATATAACAGTCTAATTCCCTTTTGAGTGTTTCAATTGAACCTGCCTCCACCACACTCTCAGGTAGGCATTTCAGACCTTAACCAATCACTGTGTGGAAAAGTTTTTCCTTATGTCGCTTTTGCTTCTTTCACCAAATACTTTAAATCTGTGCTCTCGCGTTCTCGATCCTTTCACAAGTGGGAACAGTTTCTCTCTATCTACTCTGTCCAGACCACTCATGATTTTGAACACCTCTATCAAATCACCTCTCAGCCTTCTCTTCTCCAAGGAAAACAGTCCTAACTTCTCCAATCTGTTTTCATAACTGAAGTTCCTCATTCCTGGAACTATTCTCATGAATCTTTTCTGTACTCTCTTCAATGCCCTCACGTCTTTCCTAAAGTGCAGCACCCAGAACTGGACACAATACTCCAGCTGAGGCTGAACAAATGTCTTATTTAAGTTCAACATAACTTCCTTGATCTTGTACTCTATACCTCTATTAATAAAGCCCAGGATACCTTATGCTTTATTTAACTGCGCTCTCAACCTGTCCTGCCTTTAATGACTTATGCACATATACATCCTACACCCCCTTTAGAATTGTACTCTTTATTTTATATTGTCTCTCCATGTTCTTCCTACCAAAATGAATCACTTTACATTTCTCTGCACTGAACTTCATCTGCCACCTGTCCACCCATTCCACCATCTTGTCTATGTCCTTTTGCAGTTCTACACCATCCTCCTCACAGGTCGCATTGCTTCCAAGTTTCGTATCATCCGCAAAGTTTGAAATTGTGCCCTGTACACCAAGGCCTATGTAGGAGGTGCAGCAGCCAACCTGTGCACAGCAAGCTCCCATGAATAACAATGAGATAATGATCAGGCCATCTGTTTTGCTGATAATACTGGGATAACTCCCTTGCTTCTTTTCTGCTAAAAGGAACCCAGAAAGGTGATGTACAAGTGCTTTCATGTTGTACATTACTATACTGCCTAACCTTCAAAAGTATATAATTGGCTGTAAAGCACTTTAAGATGTTGTGAGGTCGTGAAAAGGCACTATATAAATTCAAGTTCTTTTCTGACTGTCTGTACCACTGTAGGTAGAGGTACTGAGGTTAATTTTAGAGTCTGCACCGGGACCTGTTTGAAGCTAATGGTCAGAAGATCATACTCAGCACGCTCCTGAATTTGACATGCACTAATGGGGGAGCATGATTCACAATCACCAGCAGACTTACAACATTGGGCCGACTTTCACATTCATACAGCATGATCCACCTAGAATCATTCCTCCCTTCAACAGTACTCTTACCGAATGGAAACTCTCGGTGTCTCACCCTCCATCCCATTGGAACAATAAGCTGCCCATCAAAACTTGCCCAGCATTGGAAAGCCTTCTTTATAATGGGTAGGTTTTAATGGATCGGGGGGCAGTGTTGTGTGGAGAAAGGCTTCAAGAGAGGCTCGGACTACTCTTGGTGCCCAGAGCCTGAAGAATTCTTAATTTGACTCTCATTAAATTACACAATATTACCCTTTGATAACTGGGACACGACAGAAAATCGCGAAACATACTGTTTTGTCACAGAGGCACTGTGGTGGGTGGATTGTTATGAGATCAGTTAACACTGCCTTCACTCAATCATCTGCTGTTCCTCACTATATTAATACTTTTTTTTAAACTCAGTTTATTCAATGACCTGGTTCAGTATTCCACAGCCTTTGTATTAACTGTGCGGCTAGGTGACTTGGCGCAATGGTTAGCACCGCAGCCTCACAGCTCCAGCGACCCGGGTTCAATTCTGGGTACTGCCTGTGTGGAGTTTGCAAGTTCTCCCTGTGTCTGCGTGGGTTTCCTTCGGGTGCTCTGGTTTCCTCCCCATGCCAAAGACTTGCAGGTTGATAGATAAATTGGCCATTAGCAATTGCCCCTAGTATAGGTAGGTGGTAGGGAAATATAGGGACAGGTGGGGATGTGGTAGGAATATGGAATTAGTGTAGGATTAGTATAAATGGGTGGTTGATGGTCGGCACAGACTCGGTGGGCCGAAGGGCCTGTTTCAGTACTGTATCACTAAACTAAACATGTCTCAGCTTGTTGTGTTTTGGGTCTTGTGTTTAATTAGCCTTGGACGTTTGAATGTAATTGTGATATTGAGTTCCCTATTTAAGCACCCTAGTATCTAACAGTCATGTGCTGTTCTCATCAATTCACAATCCCGGGATCTAACTATGATACTCATCTGTGTTAACAATGTATATCCATCTCTCTGCCTGGCACAGCTGAAGATGCTGCTGTGTCTGGTTAGAGTCATAGAGTGATAGAGTTATACAACATAGAAACAGGCCCTTCGGCCCATCGTGTCCATGCTGGCCATCAAGCACCTATTTATTCCAATCCCATTTTCCAGCACTTGACCTGTGGCCTTGTATGCTATGGCATTTCAAGTGCTCATCTAAATACTTCTTAAATGTTGTGAGGGTTCCTGCCTCTACCACCCCTTCAGACAGTGTCTTCCAGATTCCAACCACCCTCTGGGTGAAAATTTATTTCCTCAAATCTCCTCAAAACCTCCTGTCCCTTACCTTAAATCTATGCCCCCTGGTTACTGACACCTCTGCTAAGGGATAAAGTTTCTTCCTATTTACCCTATCTATGCCCCTCATAATTTTGTATACCTCTATCAGGTCTCCCCTCAGCCTCTCTGCTCTAAGGAAAATAACCCTAGCCTATCCAGTCTCTCTTCATAGCTGAAATGCTCCAGCCCAGGCAACATCCTGGTGAATCTCCTCTGCACCTCTCCAGTGCAATTACATCTTCCCTATAGTGTGGCAACCAGAACTGTACACAGTACTCCAGCTGTGGCCTAACTAGCGTTTTATACAGCTCCATCATAACCTCCCTACTCTTATATTCTATGCCTTGGCTAATAAAGGTAAGTATCCCATATGCCTTCCTAACCACCTTATCTACCTGTGCTGCTGCCTTAAATGATCTATGGACAAGTACACCAAGGTCCCTCTGACCCCCTGTACTTCCTAGGGTCCTACCACCCATTGTATATTCCCTTGCCTTGTTAGTCCTCCCAAAATGCATCACCTCACACTTCCCGGGATTAAATTCTATTTGCCACTGCTCTGCCCATCTTACCAGCCCATCTGTATCGTCCTGTAATCTAAGGCTTTCCTCCTCACCATTTCCACCAATTTTCGTGTCATCTTCAAACTTACGGATCATACCTCCTATATTTATGTCTAAATCATTAATGTACACTACAAACAGCAAGGGTCCCAGCACTGATCCCTGTGTTACACCACTGGTCACAGGCTTCCACTCACAAAAACAACCCTTGACCATCACCCTCTGCCTCCTGCCTCTAAGCCAATTTTGGATCCAATTTGCCAAATTGGCCTGGATCCCATGGGCTCTTACCTTCTTAACCAATCTCCCATGCGGGACCTTATCAAAAGCTTTGCTGAAGTCCATGTAGATTGCATCAACTGCTTTACCCTCATCGACACATCTAGTCACCGCCTCTAAAAATTCAATCAAGTTTGTTAGACACAATCTCCATCTGACAAAGCCATGCTGACTAGCCCTGATTATTCCCTGCCTCTCGAAGTGGAGATTAATCCTGTCCCTCAGAATTTTTTCCAATAGTTTCCCTACCACTGATGTTAGACTCGTTGTTCTGCATATTTGTTCACTTCTTCCCAAACTCTTGTCTTTGGTCTCCTGCAGTTACATCTCAGACCCATCTTTACTCAGGTGAGAATTATGTGCGATGACAATATTGGCTTATCAGGGTTTATAAGAGAGCAGAGTAGTTCCATAAACATAACAAGAGACCTGAACACTGCTCACCAACTTCTGAGGAAATGACTCACCTGGAGACAGTTTATAGGCTTTGAGCATGGAATACACAAATGCACATTTAAAACTAGCAGGTCTTAAATGACACTATAGATGAAAAGAAGTCCTTTTCCCAGGTAGGGAATATGTGGAACAGACTCCAAGCAAAAGCAGTTGATGGTGTTCAATCAACCCCTTCAAAGAAAGGCAGTTTTGGGGTCGGAAATGATAGTGATAACAATAGGTGGAGTCTGAGATGGTCAGATAGGGGAGCCAGTGGCGTAGTGGTAATGTCACTAGACTAGTAACCCAGAGCACCAGGCTAATGCTCCATGGAAGATGGTGGAATTTGAATTCAATTAATAAATCTGGAATTAAAAAGCTAATCTAGTGGCGACCATGAAACCGTGGCCGATTGTTGTAAAAGCCCATCTGGTTGACTAATGTCCTGTAGGGAAGGAAATCTGCCGTCCTTACCTGGTCTGGCCTACATGTAAATCCAGACTCCCGGCAATGTGGTTGACTTTTAAATGCCTAGCAAGCCACTCAGTTGTATCAATACACTACAAAGTCTAAGAAAAGGAATGAAACTGGACGGACCACTTGGCATCGACCTAGGCACTGGGAACAACAATGGCAAACCCAGCCCTGTCGACTCTGCAAAGTCCTGCTTACTAACATCTGGGGGCTTGTGCCAAAATTGGGAGAGCTGTTCCACAGACTAGTCAAGCAGCAGCCTGACGTAGTCATACTCGCGGAATTATACCTTGCAGACAAAGTCCCAGACACCACCATCACCATCCACAGGGGTATGTCCTGTCCCACCGGCAGGACAGACCTACCAGAGGTGGCGGCACAGTGGTATACAGTCAGGAGGGAGTTTCCCTGGCAATCCTCAACATTGACTCCAGACCCCATGAAGTCTCATAGCATCAGATCAAACATGGCAACGAAACCCTTGCTGATTACCACCTAGCACCACCCCACCCCCCCCCCACCCCCCTCTCCCCAGCCTCAGCAGGTGAATCTGTGCTTCTCCATGTTGAACACCAATTGGAAGAAGCACTGAGGGGGGCAAGGGCACAAAATGTACTCTGGGTGGGGGACTTCAATGTCCATCACAGACAGTGGCTTGGTAGCACCATTCCTGATGGAGCTGGCCGGGTCTTAATGGACATAGCTGCTCGACTGGGTCTGCAGCAGGTGGTGAGGGAAACCAACAAAAGGAAAAACCTACTTGACCTCATCCTCACCAATCTACCTGTCGCAGATGGATCTGTCCATGACATTACTGGTAGGAGTGAGCACCACACAGTCCTTGTAGAGATGAAGTCCCGTCTTCACATTGGGGGTACCCACAATTGCATTGTGTGGCACTACCACCGTGCTAAATTGGATAGGTTTTGAACAGAATTAGCAACTCAAAACTGGGGATCCATGAGGCGCTGTGGGCAGCAGCAGAATTATATTCAACCACAATCTGTAACCTCATGGGCCAGCATATTATCCACTGTACCATTATCATCATGCTGGGGGACCAACCCTGGTTCAATGAAGAGTGCATGCCAAGACCAGCACCAGGCATACCTAAAAATGAGGTGTCAGCCTGGTGAAGCTGCAACACAGGACTACTTGCATGGCAAACAGCGGAAACAGCATGCGATAGACAGAGCTAAGCAATCCCACAACCAATCAGATCAGATCAGATCTAAGCTCTGCATTCCTGCCACATCCAGTCATGAATGGTGGTGGACAATTACACAACTGACAGGAGAGGTGGCTCCACAAGCATCCCCATCCTCAACGATGGGGGAGCCCAGCACATCAATGCAAAAGACAAGGCTGAAGCATTTGCAAACATCTTCAGCCGGAAGTGCCAAGTGGATGATCCATCTCGGCCTCCTGCTAAGGTCCCCAACATCACTGATGCCAGTCTTCAGCCAATCTAATTCACTCTACTTGATATCAAGAAATGACTGAAGGCACTGGATACTGCAAAGGCTATGGGCCCTGACAACATTCCGCCAATCGTACTGAAGACTTGTGCTCCAGAACTAGCCGCCCCTAGCCAAGCTGTTCCAGAACAGCTACAACACTGGCATGTAGAAAATTGCCCACGTATGTCCTGTACACAAAAAGGAGGATAAATCTGACCTGGCCAATTACCAGCCTATCAGTCTACTCCCGATCATCGGTAAAGTAATGGAAGGTCTTGTTGACAGTGCTATCAAGCAGCACTTGCTTAGCACTAACCTTCTCACTGTTGCTCAGTTTGGGTTCTGCCAGGGCCACTCAGCTTCTGACCTCATTACAGCCTTGGTCCAAACATGGAAAAAGAGCTGAACTCAAGAGGTGAGGTGAGAGTGACTGCCCTTGACACCAAGGCAGCATTTGATGAGTATGGCATCAAGGAGCCCGAGCAAAACTGGAGTCAATGGGAATCAAGGGAAAACTCTCCACTGTTTGGAGTCATACCTAGCGCAAAAGTAGATGGTTGTGGTTGTTGGAGGTCAATCATCTCAGCTCCACGACATCACTGCAGGAGTTCCTCAGGGTAGTGTCCTAGGCCCAACCATCTTCAGCTGCTTCATCAATGACCTTCCTTCAATCATAAGGTCAAAAGTGCGGATGTTCGCTGATGATTGCACAATGTTCAGCACCATTCGCGACTCCTCAGATACTGAAGCGGTCCGTGTAGAAATGCAGCAAGACCTGGACAATATCCAGGCTTGGGTTGATAAGTGGCAAGTAACATTCGCGCCACACAAGTGCCAGGCAATGACCATCTCAAATAACAGAGAATCTAACCATCTCCCCTTGATGTTCAATTGCATTACCATTGCTGAATCTCCCACTATCAACATCCTGGGGGTTACCATTGACCAGAAACTGAACTGGACCAGCCACATAAATACTGTGGCTACAAGAGCAAGTCAGCGGCAGGAAATTCTGCAGCGAGTAACTCACTTCCTGACTCCCCAAAGCCTGTCCACCAAGGCACAAGTCAGGAGTGTGATGGAATACTCTCCACCTGCCTGGATGGGTGCAGCTCCAACAACTCTCAAGACGCTCGACACCATCCAGGACAAAGCAACCCGCTTCATTGGCACCCCACCTACAAACAGTCACTCCCTCCACCATTGATGCACAGTGGTAGCAGTGTGTACCATCTATAAGATGCATTGCAGCAACGCACCAAGCTTCCTTAAACAGTACCTTCCAAACCCATGACTCTATAACCTAGATGGACAAGGGCAGTAAATACATGGGAACACCACCACCTGCAAGTTCCCCTCCAAGCCACACAACATCCTGACTTGGAACTATATCGCCGTTCCTTCACTGTCGCTGGGTCAAAATCCTGGAACTTCATTCTTAACAGCACTTTGGGTATACCTACCCCAAATGGACTGCAGTGGTTCAAGAAGGTGGCTCACCACCACCTTCTCAAGGACAATTAGGGATAGGCAATAAATGCTTGCATAGCCAGCGACGCTCACATCCCTTGAACAAATTTAAAAAATTGCTGCAAATTGGCTCCTGAGGCCTGGGACTGTAGTCCATGGAAGGACATCTATGGGTTCAAGACAAGCTGAGCCTTCCCCTCAGGAGTTCACATGAGTCAGGCAGAGTTCACAATAGGGTAGTCTGTATATGGTCCATGGAAGGAGTGAATTTATTTATTGATACAGCACTGAAACAGGCCCTTCAGCCCACCGAGTCTGTGCTGACCAAGAACCACCCATTTATACTAATGCTACAGTAATCCCATGTTCCCTATCACCTACCTACACTAGGGGCAATTTACAATGGCCAATTTACCCATCACCTGCAAGTCTTTGGCAGTGGGAGGAAAGCGGAGCACCCGGCGAAAACCCACGCAGTCACAGGGAGAACTTGCAAACTCCACACAGGCAGTACCCAGAATTGAACCCGGGTCCCTGCTAACCACTGCGCCACTGTGCCGCCCGTATTGAATCTGATAGGCTGAATAGCCTTTATGTGCTTTCAGAAGGTGCTGCTGTCCCTACAGCGGCTGGTCAGGGACCATTGCATAATTGGCCATCAGTTTTCAGACTGCCTTTAATCCACTTTAAAAAGAAAAGTTCAAACATAAATAAGGTAGCCACAATGGAATATTCCTGAGGGAGATTATTCTGTCTCATGGTTGTTTTCTGGTTCCCATACGTTGTAAATAATCACACTTTAGACTTGGAAAGGCCGAAGTCTCTGTTTTAATCATTCAGTTTCCATACTCTCTGGTTTAGGACTGCCTTAGGCTGATGTCCTATTACACATCACATGACTCTCTCGAGCAGCAGTGAATGTGCCCCGTCGGAACACTTACACATAACAATTAATTCCTAGTTAATTGGTTCCTAGCACCTAACAGATAGTATAACAATGTATAACATCCCCCTTCCTTTAAAAACATAATGCCCCTATATCAATATAACTGTCCCAGTCATGACCTTTTCTAAATGAAAGAAGATTATCAACCGACTTTTGGAAATAATCTGAACGTCTTTTATAGCGTGTATTCTTTTCTAAAAATATTATTCACCATATCACTTATGTGCGCCTTATGGATGCTGCGCCTCCATCTTGTAGATTTGGGATTCATTGCTCTCGGCGGTGAGTTGGCACACTGCACAGGCGATATTGTGCTTGTTGCTCTTGGTGTTGAAGGAGTCGTGCTTGCTGTTGCTAATGTTGTGTCACTTTCTGGTGATGTTGTTAATGTGGTCTCACTGGATAGTAATGTTTCCGGTGTTGTTGATGGTCTTTTCTGTTTTTACAACTCAGCTGCAGGTCGAATATGAATTCTGTTCCTTCTCATTTGGTTACCAGTTTTGGTCTCAATGATGTATGACCTTGGAGTCTCAGCTTCACCAACAATTTTTGCTGGGCTCCAGGTTTTCGTGATTGAATCCTGTACATGTACAGTTTGTCCTTTCAACAGCTCAGGTAGGAATTCTGCATGCTTGGTGAAGTGTTGCTCTCGTCTTACCTGTGCTTCAGTGAGTTGTTGTCTCACTTCCTCCTGGTCACTTGAAGGATGTATTTAGCTCAGCATGGTAGTCTTATATTTTCTTCCATTCAACAGCTCTACAGGTGATTTCATGTCAGTCTTGAGAGGTGTGGATCGGAGTGACAATAAGGTAAGGTTTGGGTCTTCCTTCACAAGGGTTCTTTTGACTGTCTGGACGTGTATTTCTATAAACCTGTGTCCCTGTGGGTAGTGTGGTGATGAAGTGATGGTGTTGAACCCATACTGGTCAGCAAATTGCTTAACTTCTATGGATGTGAATTGGGTGCCATTGTTACATATTAATCTTTCAGGAATCCCTTGCTCAGCGAACTGAACTCATACTGCTGAGATGATTGTTGTGGCTCTCAAGTCTTTCATCTTCCAGATAAAAGGGATCTTTGAGTATTTGTCTGTGACTATGAGATACCATTCTTGATTATGTGTGAATAAATCGACTCCTGCAGTATGCCATGGTCTGGGTGGTACTTCGTAGCTATCATCTCCTCTTTTTTCTGTGTGTTTCTGTACTTGTGGCATACATTGCATGTAGACACCATATTTTTGATGTCTTTGTAATGCCTATCCAGTACACAGCTGATCTGGCTCTGAGCTTACACTTCTCCATTCCCATGTGGCCTTCATGTATCTTTTGGAGATGTTCTTTCTGTATTGTTTTGGGTATGATTATTCTGGATCCGGCCAGCAGAACACCATCTTCTAGTGAGATGTCATCTCTGATAGACTAGTATTGCTGTATTGCTGGCTGTGTGTGCTGTATCCTATCAGACCATCCCTGGATCACTTGCTGAGATAGCATCTGTAACTCCTCGTCTTTGCTGGTCTCATCTCTAATTTGACTAGTTTCGGTGGTGTTACATTCACTAGGTGATGAATCTTTATCCCTAAATCTTCTATCTTGTGTTTCTCCTGCGGCAACAACCGAGATAAGGTATCTGCCAGCGCCATTTCTTTTCCTGGCTTATATTTCAGAATGAAATCGTAACCCTGAAACCTCAAGACTAATCTCTGCAGTCTTGCTGGTGCTTTACATAGATTTTTCTGGTAGATCTGCTCCAGTGGACGATGATCACTCTCCACTATGAACTTTCTCCCATAGAGATATGTGTGGAACTTCTCACATTCATACATGACTGCCGAAAGCTCTCTTTCTATTATGGTATATCTGGTCTCAGCTGAGGTTAGCGCTTTGGATGCAAATGCTATTGGCTTTCCCTCTTGTACCAGGGCTGCTCCCAGTCCTTTTGTGGAAGCATCTACTTGCAGAGTGACAGGTTTCTTTCTGTTGTAGTATGACAGACTTGCCTCCTTGCATGCTACCTTTTTGAGTTTGTTGACACTCCTGTTGTGTGACTCTGACCACTGGTACTTTACATCTTCTTTCATCAGCTCCCACAAGTGTGTTCCAACGTGTGCAGTATGAAGGAGCTCAGGTATTGGATCAAGCCAAGAAAACTTCTCAAATCTCCCTTATCTCTTAGGGCCTCCATCCCAGGGATAGCCGTGATTTTTTCAGGACTCGGCTAGATTGCGTCAGGTGCGTACACCATTCCGAAGAACTGGCATTCTGTCACTTTCACAATACATTTGTCTATGTTTAGTTTGATCCCACCTTTCCTGGTTCTCTCCATGGCTTCATGTATATGGTTGTCATGATCTTTTATATCTACACCATATATCTGGATATCATCTGTTATGCCGACTGCTCCTTTGCATCCCCTGTATGTCTCGTCTACCACCTTCTTCCCTTGTTCTACAGATCTTTTCCCAGTGATTGTTTTTTCCGCAAACTCTGCAGATTGATCCATGTGCAGGACATTTCCTTCTGTCTGTGAATTGATGTGCTCGTCCACAGCTCCTGCACATCTTCCTCTCTGTTTGGTGTACACTCTTTCGTTGTTGTTTCACAGCATCAACCCTTCTGCCTTTCTCTTGGCTTAGCTGAAGGCTAGCTGTTTGGGCAGTAAGTGTCTTCATCTGTCTGCTCGTGGCTCCATGTGCTCTGCCAGTGCCTACAGCCTGCGATATTCTGAGCCTGTCCTGTCCCATTAGAGCTTTCTGTACTTCAGGATCTGCAGAACCCCAAACTAGCTGATCTATCATAAAAGCAAAATACTGCGGATGCTGGAAATCTGAAATAAAAACAAGAAATGCTGGAACCACTCAGCAGGTCTGGCAGCATCTGTGGAAAGAGAAGCGGAGTTAACGTTTCGGGTCAGTGACCCTTCTTCGGAACTGACAAATATTAGAAATGTCAAAGGTTATAAGCAAGTGAGGCGGGGGTGGGGCAAGAGATAACAAAGGAGAAGGTCACATTGGACAAGGCCACATAGCTGACCAAAAGGTCATGGAGCAAAGGCAAACAATATGTTAATGGTGTGTTGAAAGACAAAGCATTAGTACAGATAAGGTGTTAACGGACTGAAGATTGAACAGCAGCAAGTACAAACATGAAAAAAAAAACAGTGGGTAAGCAAACTGAACAAACTAAGATGAAATGAAATAAACAAAAAAAAAATGTAAAAAAAACCTAAAAATTTAAAGTAAAATGGGGGGTCCGTCATGCTCTGAAATTATTGAACTCAATGTTCAGTCCGGCAGGCTGTAGTGTGCCTATTCGGTAAATGAGATGCTGTTCCTCGAGCTTGCGTTGATGTTCACTGGAACACTGCAGCAATCCCAGGATAGAGATGTGAGCATGAGAGCAGGGGGGAGTGTTGAAATGGCAAGCGACCGGAAGCTCAGGGTCCTGCTGGCGGACTGAGCGGAGGTGTTCCGCAAAGCGGTCACCCAGTCTGTGTTTGGTCTCCCCAATGTAGAGGAAACCATATTGTGATCAGTGAATACAGTATACTACATTGAAAGAAGTACAAGTAAATCGCTGCTTCACCTGAAAGGAGTGTTTGGGGCCTGGGATTATAGCTGATCTATCAGCTGTTCATCTGTGTCCTTAAATTTACATTTTCTGGCTGCATTTTTCAATCTTGTTCCAAAATTGTCAATCAGTTCACCTAATTCCTGCCTAAGGCCTTGAAATTCATATTGGTATATCCAATGATATTATTTTGGCTGGAGATGGGTGCCGAATCTTTCAAAAATTTTGTCTGGGTTTCTGCTGTCCTCTGCACTTGGCTCCCAGCTGTTAAATAAATTTAATCCTTTATCTCCTGTCCACCAAAGGAGATAGGTGACCCTCTTCTCTTCGCTAGTGCCTTTTAGGACACTACTGAATGCCAATCTGCACTTTTGTTTAAACTTCTCAAATGTCTCGATTACATCATCAGCTTCCCAATTCATTATGAGCTGGAGCTGTGCATTCTTTAACTGAAGGCTAGCTGTTTGGGTAGCAAGTGTCTTCATTCCTTGCTGTGCCTGCCGATATTTCGTTTTTCGTTTTTGCACTATTCACACAGTTTTTCTTTCTCTGTCTCTGGCTCCAATTTGAGTCAATTTTTCCCAATCTAATTCAGCATTAAATTCATTTAAAATGTTTTAGTTTAACTCATAGACACTCACTGCCACCATATTATGTCTCCTGGTCGTTTTTTGGTTCCCATACATTGGAAATAATCACACTTTAGACTTGAAAAGGCTGGAGCTTTAATCATTCAGCTTCCATGTTCTCTGGTATGGGACTGCCTTAGGCTGGTATCCTGTTAGTTATCACATGATTCTCTAGTGCTGCCAAGACTGTGGACCCCTGGAGCACTTACACATAACAATTAGTTCCTAGCTAATTAGTCCCTAGCACTTTACGGATAGTATAACAATATATAACAGAGACCAATGGCATAGAGAATAACTTCAGCAGCTGTTTCTGGTCTGTATGAGATAGAAGCTTGTGGACCTCCTTTATATTTATTCCTCCACAGAACCACATGCCAGTGGCAGAGGCAGTGGGGGGGTGGATGGGGAGGTAGGGTTCAGTGGGGAGTCATACCCACCCCCACCCCACTCATTTTGAGGTCAGCCCATAAAACTTTGGAGGACCACCTTCATTTTGCTCCCAGGAGCCTCTGTTGCCCGTCTTTGGCCTCCAGTTTTGGCCTGTGAGTCTGTGCCATTCCCAGCTCAGCCTTTGGACTGGGTAAGTGGGCATTTTCCAGCTTGGTCCCTTTGCTGCAAAGCACAGGAAATCTCCCTGAACGTGTAGTATATTGTATTAAATTGGCTGATTGTATTGTAATAGTTAAGCATTGTATAATGCTATACTGCCTCGCTGCTGCCCCCTCTGTTGGGAGGTGTAAATAAGTTCCAATATGGCTGCTCCCAGTTAAGGACTCATTTTAGTTTTACTCTCTGACTACACAACAGAACTCGAGTCAACAAAACCCAGCTCCGCCACCGCCACACACTATAAAAGTTTGAGCTCTTCCAACATAACCTTTCACTCCAAAACTCCAATACAATGGATCAGAACCAAGGACAACACAAAGGCTTTGCCACACAATGTGGGGGAGGGGCTTACTGTCCCCACATATCCCCACATCCTGAATTACTGACCTCAGCCATGCTGCTACAGGGACACAGCAAATGTAAACCAATGTGTTGCTGCAAAAAACATGGGAAAAACTTATCAGAGAAGATCATTCACACAAACCAGACAGGAGAAGGAATGCACGTGAGAGAAAATGATGAGAATGAGATATAGAAAGAGCATAATTAACAAATTCTCATCACATTTGGAATCAAAGTGGCAGGTCATTGTGAAAAAGGCTCCTTCTCCCTGTTGTTACAGTATGGACTCAGCCTGAGGCCTCTGTGCAGACTTCTGAATCATGGAATTCAGAGGGAAATATTTGCTGAAACTCCAGGGTTCTTTTTGGTTTCTGATAACATTTGAACTTCAGAAACAAACAAGACAATTGTTCATTGAGACAATCAATAACAACAGCCTTCCATATCTTTGAGAAAGATTTTAAATAAGTTAGCTCCGATAAAATTTCCCTTGGAGTTAATCCAAGGCTGTATGATCAATAGTCCATACAGGGTGGACTCTTGGCAACTAATGATCAATAATTAACTTACCAAGCAGGTTGGCGGACTCAAAGCTGCACAACTTGTTCTTGTTCCAGCTGATGACAACCCTGTTGGGAACTGCCAACATTTGCTGTACTTATATTTGATTATGGAGTGTGTGTGTGTCTTTTGCTGGACTTTGTGTGGCCCAATGAGGCGCGAACAGAGGCGGGGTGCACGGACTATCACGAAAGGTGGCGGGGGGTAGGGGGGCAGCAGGACATTGGGCCAGTCACCACCCAATCGCCAAGCGATCCTCCCGGGGTTGGCATAGGCAGACAACGGCCTTCCCACCAAGAAGCCAACTGAGGCCTTTAAGTGATCTATTAATGGACAATTGAGGGCCTCTTCCCACTGCCACTGGGATCTTACTAGTGATGGTGGGGTGGGGGGGGAGCCTCCGCCACGCGGAGAGGGCACCTTGTAACAAGAGGCGACCTCCCTGCAGGCTTGGGGTGTGGTGTCCCTCCTCTGTGGGCAATTTGGTGGAACCAATTTACCCCACTGGACCCCCCTCCCCTTGGACTACAAGACCACCCCCCAGCCCCCCCATCACCAGGGCCTCACTTACCTCTCGTCTGGGGTACCAGCGCTGGGCCTGGGTTTGAGGTCTCTGCAGTACTTGCAATAGCCACCACTCCTGGTGGCGCTGCTGACCCTCTGATTGGCTGGCAGCTCATGGAGGCGGGATAATACGTCTTTAAAGGGACAGGGATATCGGCTCCTGTAACTTTGATTTAAAAAGACCAGAGCATTGGTCGGGGTTGGGGTGGGGGGGGGGGGGGGGGGTGGGGTGGAGGGGAAGGGGGCATGAAAAGGCAGAGGTGAGGTTCCCCCTGCCTTTTTGGTCTGGTGCTGGGAGCCCCAGCTCCAGCACAAAATACAGCCCTTTGTTTGTGTCTATGTGTGTGTCTACATGTGTGTGTGTGTGTGTGTGTGTGTATGTTTGTGTGTGTGTATGTTTGTGTGTGTGTGTATGTTTGTGTGTGTGTTTGTGTGTGTAGACATGTGTGTGTGTGTGTGTGTGTGTAGATATGTGTGTGTGTGTGTAGATATGTGTGTGTGTAGATATGTGTGTGTGTAGATATGTGTGTGTGTGTGTGTGTGTGTAGATATGTGTGTGTGTGTGTGTAGATATGTGTGTGTGTAGATATGTGTGTGTGTGTATGTTTGTGTGTGTGTATGTTTGTGTGTGTATGTTTGTGTGTGTGTGTAGACATGTGTGTGTGTGTGTGTGTGTGTGTGTGTGTAGATATGTGTGTGTGTGTGTGTAGATATGTGTGTGTGTGTATGTTTGTGTGTGTAGATATGTGTGTGTGTGTGTGTGTAGATATGTGTGTGTGTGTGTGTGTGTGTGTGTAGATATGTGTGTGTGCAGATATGTGTGTGTGTAGATATGTTGATGTCTGTGTGCATGTGTGTCTGTGTGTCTATAGCTGTGTTCACTGATCCCTAACTGGTCTGACCATTGTGTGATTCCAGTCCTCTAACAATGTGGTTGACTCTTAACTTCCCTCCGAAATAGCCTAGCAAGCCTCTCCAAACCACTACTAAGCATAACATTAGCAGCAGTTTAAGAAGAAAGTCCAGCACCACATTCTCAGGGCAACTAAGGGTAGGTAATAAATGCCAGCCTTGCCAGTGGTGTCTACTTCCAGAGAAAGTTTTTTTTCCCAAAAGAATTAACTATGGAGAACTAAAGCTGGGAGAAAGCAGAGTTTGGTGACATTGCAAGTTCACTTGTTATTTAAGCACTCGTACTTACCATGGACAAAGGTCATCCAGCACTTGAGGCTGTACCCGGTCCAGCCTCCAATACTCAAACTGCACTTGTTTTAATCCTTTCACTTACCCATCCTTGAGTTTTGTTCACTTTGTAGAACCAGTGCTAAAAATGTCACCAACATTCTCATTGAGTTTTAGCTGGTTTGACTTGGAATTCCTGCACAGAGGTTAGTCTTTACTCTTAGGTTGAGAATTTCCTCAGAGCTGTTCCTGTTCCCCATGTCATGGTTAGTATTTATCTGTCCACCAACATTACTAAAATAGATTGGCCATACAATCATCTTCAATGGTTTCAACCCCAGTGCTGGCCACAGCCTTAGTCGTGGACACTGCAATGATAGTCAGCACTGTCTCCTCCACAAGCGTGAGGTCATGCAGCCATGCCTGTTCACCTCTAGTTAGGTGCTGCTGCCTTCGGTAAAGCACCACCTTGTCCTGCAAGCAAGACGGAAATGTGTCAATGACCGTGGTGCAATTTTTTGGAGTGATGTGACTGTCATGGTTGAAGAGCTGGCAGTGTGCAAGCTCTGAGATGTGGATGTGATGCTAAGTGTGTCCGGGTGAGGTGAAGCATAAGTATGAGTCGTGGTTGTTAGAGATTTTTGGTAGGTGAGTGAAGGGGCAGGTGGTGAATTGAGCAATGTGTGAGGCTAGTGCTTCAGGTGTAAGGTTATGACATTGAAGCTGAATTCACTGACCTCGACCACGCATGTGAGGTTATTGAACTTCTTGCGGCACTGCAACCAAGTCCTCGGGGTGACACTGCTGGCATTGACTGTGGCAGCTATCTGGTCTCACTGCCTTCTGAGAGCTCATGGCCCCTTGTGGATAGAAGACATCTCTCTTCCTGTCCTCCTCCTACACCAAGGCCTCCAATCCTGCATTTGACAAACTCGGAGCAGTCTGTCTCCCCTGTTGCGCCACTAGCCAGTTTTCTTCTGACTCAATGTCTTTCCCAGCCACTTCCAGCACTTGCTTCAACCAGAATGCACCTCCCTTTAAGAGGAGCAGCTGGTTTTAAGTAGTGCAGGCCAACTAGTGGTGCTAGCCTCGCACGAACTGGGGCACGCTGGTGAGGCGTGAAGCCACTCTACAGCGCATTTAGTACTAGCCTGCACATAGCTATCATGTAAATTAGCAGACAGCACAAAGTCTCTGTGCTGCCTGCATCAGAAAGAACAGGTGCAGGTTAATCATGCATTGCAGATCCCAGCGCCTGTTTTTTGGGGGGCCATCCAATTTTGCCCCCATTATCCGGTCATTATCACATTGCTGCTTGTGGAACCTTGCTGTGTGCAAATTGGCTGCTGCATTTCCTACATTACCACAGTGACTACACTTCAAAGCTATTTTCTTGGTTGTAAAGTGATTGGGACATCCCAGGGTTGTGAAAGATGTGATTTAAATGCAAGTTCTTTCTTTCCAATAACTTCTGTGGACGTGAAAGAGACTCCAGGAGGATATGTTGCCTCCCTGGTGCCAGGGTCAAGGATGTCTCTGAACGGACAGTGGGCATTCTGAAGGGGGAGGTTGACCAGCCAGAGGTTGTGGTACACATCGCTACCAATGACATAGGCAGGAAGAGTGACAAGGTCCTGCAGGGGGAGTTTAGGGAGTTAGGTAGAAAGTTAAAAGACAGGACCTCTAGGGTTGTAATCTTGGGATTACTCCCTGTGCCACGTGCCAGTGAGGCTAGAAATAGGAAGATAGTGCAGCTAAACACGTGGCTGAACAGCTGGTGTTGAAGGGAGGGTTTCGGATATCTGGACCATTGGGATCTCTTCAGGGACAGATGGGACCTGTACAAGAAGGACGGGTTGCATCTAAACTGGAGAGGCACAAATATCCTGGCTGCGAGGTTTGCTAGCGTCACTCGGGAGGATTTAAACTAGTGTGGAAGTGGGGTGGGAACCAGAGCAGTCAAACAGCTAGTGAAATAAATGAGGGGAACTAGTAAATAAGGCCATTAAGGCTAAGAGGAAGAGCAGGCAGGGAGATGTTGCGGAGCACAGCGGGACTGGTGGTCTGAAGTGCATTTGTTTCAATGCGAGAAGTATAACAGGTAAGGTAGATGAACTTAGAGCTTGGATTAGTACTTGGAACTATGATGTTGTTGCTATTACAGAGACTTGGTTGAGGGAAGGACAGGATTGGCAGCTAAATGTTCCAGGATTTAGAAGCTTCAGGCGGGATAGAGGGGGATGTAAAAGGGGTGGGGGAGTTGCATTACTTGTTAAGGAGAATATCACAGCTGTACTCCGGGAGGACACCTCGGAGGGGTTGTGCAGCGAGGCAATATGGGTGGAGCTCATGAATAGGAAGGGTGCAGTCACGATGTTGGGGGTTTTCTACAGGCCTCCCAACAGCCAGCGGGAGGTAGAGGAGCAGATATGTAGACAGATTTTGGAAAGATGTAAATGTAACAGGGTTGTAGTGGTGGGTGATTTTAACATCCCCTATATTGACTGGGACTCACTTAGTGCTAGAGGCTTGGATGGGGCAGAATTTGTAAGGAGCATCCAGGAGGGCTTCTTGAAACAATATGTAGATAGTCCAACTAGGGATGGGGCCGTACTGGACCTGGTATTGGGGAATGAGCCCGGCCAGGTGGTCGAAATTTCAGTAGGGGAGCATTTTGGGAACAGTGACCATAATTCCATAAGTTTTAAGGTACTTGTGGATAAGGATAAGAGTAGTCCGCGGGGGAACGTGCTAAATTGGGGGAAGGATAATTATAACAATATTAGGCAGGAACTGAAGAATTTAGATTGGGGGCGACTGTTTGAGGGTAAATCAACATCTGACATGTGGGAGTCTTTCAAACGTCAGTTGATTAGAATCCAGGACCAGCATGTTCCTGTGAGGAAGAAGGATAAGTTTGCCAAGTTTCGGGAACCTTGGATAACGCGGGATATTGTGAACCTAGTCAAAAAGAAAAAGGAAGCATTCGTAAGGGCTGGAAGGCTGGGAACAGACGAATCCCTTGAGGAATATAAAGACAGTAGGAAGGAACTTAAGCAAGGAGTCAGGAAGGCTAAAAGAGGTCATGAAAAGTCATCGGCAAACAGGATTAAGGAAAATCCCAAGGCTTTTTATACGTATATAAAGAGCAAGAGGGTAACAGGGAAAGGGTTAGCCCACTCAAGGACAGAGAAGGGAATCTATGTGTGGAGCCAGAGGAAATGGGCGAGGTGCTAAATGAGTACTTAGCATCTGTATTCACCAAAGAGAAGGACTTGGTGGATGATGAGCCTAGGGAAGGGAGTGCAGATAGTCTCAGTCATCTCATTATCAAAAAGGAGGAGGTGTTGGGTGTCTTGCAAAGCATTAAGGTAGATAAGTCCCCAGGGCCTGATGGGATCTACCCCAGAATACTGAGGGAGGCAAGGGAAGAAATCGCTGGGGTCTTGACAGAAATCTTTGCATCCTCATTGGCTACAGGTGAGGTCCCAGAGGACTGGAGAATAGCCAATGTTGTTCCTTTGTTTAAGAAGGGTAGCAAGGAAAATCCAGGAAATTATAGGCCGGTGAGCCTTACGTCAGTGGTAGGGAAATTATTAGAGAGGATTCTTCGGGACAGGATTTACTCCCATTTGGAAACAAACAAACTTATTAGCGAGAGGCAGCATGGTTTTGTGAAGGGGAAGTCGTGTCTTACTAATTTGATTGAGTTTTTTGAGGAAGTGACAAAGATGATTGATGAAGGAAGGGCAGTGGATGTTATATATATGGACTTCAGTAAAGCCTTTGACAAGGTCCCTCATGGCAGACTGGTACAAAAGGTGAAGTCACATGAGATCAGAGGTGAGCTGGCAAGATGGATACAGAACTGGCTAGAAGACTAGCAGTGGAAGGGTGCTTTTCTGAATGGAGGGATGTGACTAGTGGTGTTCCGCAGGGATCAGTGCTGGGACCTTTGCTGTTTGTGGTATATATAAATGATTTGGAGGAAAATATAGCTGGTCTGATTAGTAAGTTTGCGGACGACACAAAGGTTGGTGGAGTTGCGGATAGTGATGAGGATTGTCAGAGGATACAGCAGGATATAGATCCATTGGAGACTTGGGGGGAGAAATGGCAGATGGAGTTTAATCCAGACAAATGTGAGGTAATGCATTTTGGAAGGTCTAATGCAGGTGGGAAGTGTACAGTAAATGGCAGAACCCTTAGGAGTATTGACAGGCAGAGAGATCTGGGCATACAGGTCCACAGGTCACTGAAAGTGGCAACGCAGGTGGATAAGGTAGTCAAGAAGGCATAGGCATGCTTGCCTTCTTCGGTCGGGGCATAGAGTATAAAAATTGGCAAGTCATGCTGCAGCTGTACAGAACTTTAGTTAGGCCACACTTAGAATATTGCAATTCTGGTCGCCACACAACCAGAAGGACATGGAGGCTTTGGAGAGGGTACAGAAGAGGTTTACCAGGATGTTGCCTGGTCTGGAGGGCATTAGCTATGAGGAGAGGTTGGATAAACTCGGATTGTTTTCACTGGAATGACAGAGGTGGAGGGGTGACATGATAGACGTTTACAAAGTTATGAGTGGCATGGACAGAGTGAATAGTCAGAAGCTTTTTCCCAGGGTGGAAGAGTCAGTTACTAGGGGACATAGGTTTAAGGTGAGAGGGGCAAAGTTTAGAGGTGATGTGCGAGACAAGTTCTTTACACAGAGGGTGGTGAGTGCCTGGAACTTGCTGCCGGGGGAGGTGGTGGAAGCAGGTACGATAGCGATGTTTAAGAGGCATCTTGACAAATACATAAATAGGATGGGAATAGAGGGATACGGTCCCCGGAAGTGCAGAAGGTTTTAGTTTAGACAGGCATCAGGATCAGCGCAGGCTTGGAGGGCCAAATGGCCTGTTCCTGTGCTGTACTGTTCTTTGTTCTTTGTTTTGAAGGACCAGCAACCTGGAACTTCCAAAATGGCTGAAGGTGACCCAGAGTAAAAATTAAAAAGGTATCTCTTAAACCTAAAGAACTGGGGCAGGATTTTCCATTTGGGGTCAGGATCAAATGCATGACCCAACCCCACACCATGTCACCCAACAGCAGTTTTTGCAGGCTTGACGAATTAGAGGCCAGAGGGCACGCTCACTGTCCAATTAAAGATGGAGGGCAGGATCTCAAAGCTGGAGGCCTATAGGAGGCTTCCAGCACAGAAGGAGCTGCAGCCTTGCATTGCAGATAAGGGAGAGAGAGGGTGCCTCCATCTTAAGGTCCTCTCTCAGCATTTTTTACAAAAATGAAGAAAAGAAATGGCCACAGCTGCTGACCACCATTGTGGAGAAGGGGCCCCTTCACTTTATTTTTATTTCCAAACTATACTTTATTCATAAAAATCTGTAAAAAAACACATTACAAAACAGTTCCAAACAGCACCAAGTCAAAAAATACAAAGAGTGCAAAGGAAATCAGTTTCCTTCAATACAGGAGTGAGTTGCTTCACAACCCTTCCATTTCATTTCTCATGCCACATACATTTTACAGCAAACAAATATTTTCCCGATACAGTTCGAGGGGTTTTCCATGGGTCCAGCCCCTCAGTTCAGCTTGGTGGGAGGACCTTACACAGTGGTCTTTCCCCATTGAGCCTTTGCTGCGGCTGCCCCAAGCTTTAGTGCGTCCCTCAGCACGTAGTCCTGGACATTGGAATGTTCCAGTCTGCAACATTCGGTCATGGACAACTCTTTGCGCTGGAAGACCAGCAAGTTTCGGGTAGACCAAAGGGCGTCTTTCACCGAATTGATAGTCCTCCAGCAGCAGTTGATGTTTATCTCGGTGTGCGTCCCTGGGAACAGCCTGTAGAGCACAGACTCTTGTCTTACAGAGCTGCTTGGGATGAACCTCGACAAAAACCACTGCATCTCTTTCCACACCTGCTTTGCAAAGACACATTCCAGAAGGAGGTGGGCCCCTGCATAGGGCAGCTTGCAACCACAACTGTGACCAAATAAGTATGTTGGCTGCAGGTGGGGCCTCAAAGTGATCCTGAAGCAGTAGTCTCCTGGTCTTGCCACAGTTGTGGGGGTGGGGGGGGGGGGGCGCCTCCAGGTATCTGCTGTGCACCCAACATTGAGCCTGCAGACCAACTGAAAAATTCCAGTCAACCTCTGATCAATGGCCTTTACACATATAATGTGTAATACTAGACATTGGGTTGTCAATGGATTAATTCTAAGTGGTAAATATGCTAATCATACTGTGTACCTCATCACAGGAAGTGATGTAACACCATGTGGTGTGGATCACTCGTGCAGTCTCTTGGAAGATACAAGCCATAGCAGTAAGACGTGTTTCAACTCAGCAGACTCTTTAGACATTCAGTCTAAGCTAACAATACTCAGAATTTTACGTGGTGGCGTGGGTGAAAAATAATGATGGAAAAGTTTCTACCTTTGCTGGAAAGGTTCAAGAAAGTCATAGTCATCAATCAAGCTGAGGGATGGCCAAAGTGGTATCGGAGATTTGTCAGGTATCACACTGCATCAGGCCTCGCGGCAAAGCCGAGCAGTGAGCAGGTCAGTACACTGTTATATGCAATGGGTGACTATGTGGATAGTATTCTCGTCGCGCAGGGTATTGATGAGGAGAAAGCTACATATGATGTAATAATCAAAGCACTCTATACGTACTTTAATCTGAGAAAGAATATTATCGAACGGGCCAAATTTAACAAACGTACCCAATGTCAAGGGAAAAGTGTTGATGCATTTATAAGTGAGGACTGTGAGTATGGCAGCTTGAAAGACGAACTGATCAGAGACAGAATTGGCGTTGGACTGTCTGAAGACGCCTTGTCTGACCACTTGCAGTCAAGACATGATCTAACTTTAGCAAAGGCAATCCAATTGAGCAGACAAGTGGGGGTCAAGAAACAGAATTGATCAGTGGTTCAAGGTGATTGGGACAGCCCCAATCCGAAAACAGCTGACATCAATAGAGTTTGTTGAATATAAAAAAATGGAAAACTGGCGTTAAAAAGCATGGGAGACAGGAGAAGCCTCGATGGGCAACCCTAGCTAACTGCAGTAGGTGTAGTCGAGCGAGATACAGGTGGGAAAACTGCCCCACCAAAGTGGCCGAATGCCATTTATGCAGCAATGTGGGCCGCCTCCAGGTGGTGTGCTGTAGCAAAAATCCGGTACAGAATACACACAAAGGAAAACCTTCCAAAGGTGATAAAATCCATGAAGTAGAGGATATCCATGATGTTGAGGTGCTTTTCCTTGGAGAGAGCCAGGAACCAAGCGGAAGCTGCTGAGATCATAGTTGAGGGAAATCAGACGCACTTTACGCTAGACACCGGAGGAGCAGATTCAGTTCTTTCTGATGCCAAACCATGCTTAGAGAGAAGCTATCTTCAGCCATCATGCAGAAAAATTATGAGGAGGGATAGAACTCAAAGTTGTAGGAGAACTGAAGGCAATCCTCCAATATCAAAAAAAAGAAATTTCAGAAACATTGTATGTGATTTAAAATCAGAGCTGTTCACTTTTGAGCAGGAAGGCCTATACCAAATTGCATTTGATTTGCAGAGTAGAGAAACTGGGAAGCAGAGAAGGTCAGCACAAAAACTGTAGAGCTGAATTCACAAAGCTGTTCACAGGACTAGGGAAGCTGAAGACAGTATACTATATAACCCTACAGTTAGAAACGAAGCCAGTGTGCCTGTTAGAATTCTATTAGAATTTCTGTCGATCTTGCACAGCTGAACAAAGCAGTTGAACACAAAGTTCATCCTATGTCGTCTGTAGACGAGAGCTTAGCTAAATTGGGGAAGAGTTCAATCTTCATGAAACTATGCCAACTGTCATGACAGGACAAGACATGGTGCTAGGAGGAAGCACAACAGAGATCTTTTAGGGAAATAAAAGAGAGGTTGATATCACCTGATGTGTTAGCTCACTATGACCCATAGCTACCCACTATCATTGCTGCGGATGCATCTTCTACAGGACTGAGAGCTGTACTCTTTCAGATACAGACAGATAGAAAGTGTAGACCAGTTTACTACACATCCCGTTCACTGACAGAGACTGAACAGAGACATGCAATGATAGCGAAAGAAACATTAGTGGCTACATGGGCTTGTGAAAAGTTTGCAAATTATATTCTTAGTGACTCTCTTAAATGCAAAGGAGTTAGCCAAGATGCCTCCACGAGTACAATGATTCCGACTGATGATGATGAGGTTTGATGCAAAGATAGAGTACATTCCAGGAAAACAGCAGATCACAGTGGATGCTTTGTTGTTTACCAGTGACACAATCTGAACAAGGTGACGTATTCCTTGTGGAAGAGGTAGAAACCTTTGCATTGACAACAACCACAACTCTACCAGCAACACTTCAGCGACTGAATGAGATCAGAAATGCACAGAAATCTGACGAAGAATGTGCTCAGGTCAGAGAGTACTGTGTCAAAGGATAGCTAGCATACACACCGTACAATCCTATTCTCAGAGAGTGCTGTGAACAGAGAGGACACCTCAGTGTAGTTGATGATTTACTCATCTATGACAAGAGAGTGGTCATTCTGAGAGTTCTGAGAATCGATATACGGCAAAGATTGCACCAAGGACATTTGGGCATCACAAAATGTTGAGCCAGAGCAAGAAATTCTGTTTGGTGGCCGAGTTTCTCAAAATCACTAGAAGAGATAACATCAAACTGTGTTTATTGTGCTATTCATTGTCAAGAGACAAGAGAACCGTTGATGTCATTTTCCTTTCCATAAAGACCATGGAAAAGTCTTGGGATGGACCTTTACGAGTAAAATGTTCTTGATTGTAGTAGACTACTACTCCAGATGGATAGAAGTCAAGCAACTGCAAGATCACACTTCTGAAGCAGTAATTACATCATTGAAGGAGATATTTGCAACACATGGAATCCCAGACCTGGACCACAGTTTGCCAACAAATACTTTAAAGCGTCAACAGTAATGTATGGATTTGTTCATACCACCAGCTCACCAACATACCCTCAAGCCAATGGTGAAGCTGACAGAGGAGTGTGTACAGTGAAAGCATTGCTGAAGAGGAATGATGATATCACACTTGCACATCTGAACTATTGTTCAACTCCACTTAAAAATGGTCTTGCATCATGTGAATTCCTAATGGGAAGATGGGAAGAAGACTGAAAATCCAATTCCCTACTGTCACACACATATACTCAAGCTACAGGTATGAGTTGATGACTTAGACAAAGTGAGGGAGAAAGAGAACAAAGATCATTCCAGCCAGGTGTGGAACTATGACAAATGTCACAAGGCACGAAACCTACCAGACCTTCACACAGGACAGCCAGTTTGGATCTGGGACAAAGCTTGTTACAGAAAAGTGGTTGAACAGACACCACATCCACAGTCCATTTTATCCAAACAGAGCATGGTATGGTGATATGGAACAGACTTGCATTGGTGGCTATACAGAAGCAGCCTCCTATCATGGGGAATATATCATCCATCAAATCTAATGGACCAAAGAAGCTGCAGTCATCCACACAAGACGATCCGCCAGAAATAACACGAATCGTGAACCTGAGTCATCTACAAATTCCACTCTTGCACAGCAGATTCTGAGAGACCATTCACAGGACTCAAAACCTCAATCCCCTCTAAAGGAGAAGACGACTCGTTATGGTAGGCTTGCAGAATTGCCACAACGATTGTCCATGTAGAAATGGAAATAAAAGACCTGGGGGCAGAAGATTTACTATAATGTATTATATTAGACATTGGATTGTTAATGGATTAATTCTAAGTGGTTAATATACTAATCATACAGTGTACCTCATCACAGGAAGTAATGTAATACCACATGGTGTGGCTCCCTCATGCAGTGTCTTGGAAGATGTATGCCATAGCAGTAAGACGTGTTTCAATAAAGATTCTGTTTCTTTTAACTCAGGAGACTCTTTAGACATTCAGTTTTAAGTTAACAATATTCAGAATACTGGGGGGTCGATTAGTTCAGTTGGCTAGAGGCTAGCGTGTGATGCAAAAAGACACCAACATCGCAGGTTCAATTCCTATACCGGCTGTGGTAGTTCCTGGAGGCCTGCCTAAAGGCCTGCACAGGTCTGGAAAAAACCCCCCGACCAGAACCACATCGGACCCGAGCCCGACCCAGCCTGAGTCCTTACATTTTTTCCTGCGCCCGACCCGACCCGACCCCAGCCCGACCCGACCATCGTGCACTCACTGTACTTACCACTTTTGAACGGATGGAATGGAAGGAAGCTGCACTGCTGCAGCATGAGTGCGATGACATCATAGAGACGCTCACTCACTCACTGCGCAGACTCAGAGTTTTTGGAGAAATGTGTGTGTCCGACCTGGACCTGGCCCGACCTGGAAGACCGACCCAACCCGAACCTGACACATGTGTCGGGTCCCATTGGGTTCAGTTCGGGTAGCAGGCCTTTAGGCCTGCCTCCTCACCTTGCCCCATGCTTGTGGAGTGGTGACCTTCAAGCTATACATCACCAACTGTCTCTCTCAAATGGGAGAGATGCCTATGGTCCTTTGGAACTATGGCTACAACAATTCAGAATCTTGCAGCCTTAAATGGCTTTTTAATTGAGTTACAATTGTATTGTTCCAGCAGCTATAGGTAGACAAGAGAATATCTCAATGTGTATTTTGCCTTTGCTTGTGGGTGGGTAGCTGTTCCTCGCCCTAGTCAACCTCCAGGAAAATGTCTGGGTGTCGGGACTATTTTATTTATTTTTTATTTTTTTTATTTTTTTTAATTTAGAGATACAGCACTGAAACATGCCCTTCAGCCCACCGAGTCTGTGCCGACCAACAACCACCCATTTATACTAACCCTACAGTAATCCCATATTCCCTATCACCTCCCTACACTAGGGGCAATTTACAACGGCCAATTTACCTATCACCTGCAAGTCTTTGGATGCCAGTTCCCCACTATGGTGGCCACTATGGTGGGGAACTGGCATGCTGGCTGGCGTAGGGAAATTCTGCACCTGCCTGCCTCCATTCTTGCCCCCATATGGGCACCACAATCCTGCCCCTGGAATCAAACATATGCTTAGAAAGACTCAGAGGACATTTTCACTTAAATCAAATGATCTGGCCCCTCCTGGGAGTAAATTAATCTGCTCCAAACACAAAATACACATTGAGATATTCTCTTGTCTAAGAACAGGACCCAACTATAGCTGCTGGTACAATACAATTGTAGCGATAAGCATGTAAACAGAGTCGCTGTTTAAGGAAACTTACAAATGTCTACCTCCCTAATACCTGTAACAGACATATCATCCATTCTGGGACTAATGTGTACCAAGTAGTCTGGCTATTTTCCATTAGTGAATGTGCTTTTGAACCCTGTGTGCACTGTGGCAGGAAAGAAGCCAATAACCAATAACATCATGGACAAATGTGCTACATTTATGACATTAGCTTGGTTGAGGCCTATTATTTCTGTATTCACATTTTCTATAACCTGCCCTCACAGTTTTCAGTAAATACTCTGCTTGCATTTATACTAGCTGTACATCTCAGTATTTCAAAAGCTGAATCGTGCTCCCTTTCAAATGTCATTTCTCAATGGAAGATGAGTTGATTCTATGAGCTAAGTCCCAGAATTATCCTTGGCTATTAATCCATGAACCTTCTCCGACATGTCCTTTCGGAGGGAATGGTATTCAAAAACCACACTTTTTTTCCAATGTGGCCTCACTAACGAGTTAAATTTAAAATAATCTTTGATTGATGATCAAGCGCCTTTGACGTGTATTCCAATACTCGATAACAGTTTCATATTCACACCCAAGATATTCCCAACATTAGAAATGTGCACTCTTTCATTCTGGTCTCATAGTCCATACTTACTGTTCCAAAAATCTATATGAAAAATCACCACCCATTCTTAGTCCATCTACCTAATTGGTTCTGACCTCAATGAGTACAATCATCACGAGGCCACATCATTTGAGGTCACCAATATGTTTTATAATATTACAAGTACTGCCCTGAACATAATTTAATCAGATAAGGTAAATGGAGAATTTCCCAGAGCAGACCCTTGTAGAATTCTTTAGAATAGAAATTCTCTAGAATTTCTGTAGAATTCTGTAGAATAGAAACATCTTTATTCCAGTTATCATCACCATCCTTCTCTATTCCCAAATGGCAGCTTTTAATTCACTTCAGCAATTTACCTTTAAGTCCCCAAGGCTCAAGGTTGTTTAAAAGCCTCACGTGAGAAACTTCACCATGTGAATTTTGCAAGTTGTATTATATTATAGCCACCAGGTGGCCTTCACCCATTATCTTCCTCACAGGTTTCTAGCAGGTTTGGAATCGAGCAGTCATGGGAGCCATTGCTGAGCAGAGGTGTGCAGAGTTTAATGAATCAGTGGAGACAAAATAAGCTCCCAACAGCTCATTGGTATCAATAACCACATGGTGTGTTTTAGTGAGCCATACACACCAGGGAAGTCTCAAATCTGAGCCCGTTTGTTCTGTGTTAGACAATTCCAGCTGATGGGCACTACAACACAAGGTTGCATTTACGTAGCATCTTTAACCTCATGAACCATCCCAATGCATTTCAGAAGGGCAAAATCAGACATAAAATTGACACCAAGCCAAAGGAGGAGACATTAGGACAAGTGAAGAAAAGCTTGGTCAGAGAGATATGTTTAAGAACCTTAAAAAGGAGATGGAGATGGAAAAATTTACAGAGGAAATTCCAAGGCTTAGGATCTAGACAGCTGTAGGTACGGCCATCAACGATGGAGTGAAGATAGTGGAGGATGCACAAGAGGCCAAAATTGGAAGAGGATTGTAGGGCTGGCAGAGGTTAGAGCTGGGGAAGGACAAAGCCATGGAGGGATTTGAACATGAGGATGATTATTTTAAATTTGAAGCTTTGCCAGGCCAAAAGCCAATATAGGTTGGTGAGTACAAGGGTTATAGGTAAATAGGTCTTGGTGGAAGTTAGGATGTGGGCAGCAGAGTTTTGAATGAGCTCAAGTTGACAGAAGATGGAAGATAGGAGGCTGGCTCAGAGACCATTGGAAAAGTCAAGTCTGAAAGCACAATTGGTCTCTAGATGAGGGGGGATTGGCGGGGGGTGGGGTGGGGTGCAGTTGGGGGGTGAGGAAAATAAAATCAGCCACGGTTCATGCTCTTGATTGTTATCCAGTCATTTGTTATTGGGAAGTGTGTGCACAAACATTAGCAGAGGAAAGAAGTGGATTCCCAAGGTCAAAAAGCTTGTGAACACCCACAGAGGAATTTTAACTCCTGGGTGGGAAAGCAGCCTAGTGAGTGGCTGGCCAGTCCCGGAATATTAGCAGAAGACTCAACTGATTTTAACAGCGGGCAGTATTAACTTGCCGTTGGATGACTTCCCGCTTGAAATGGGTGGGAGGTTTCTGGGAAGTGGCAGAAAGTCAGGCAGCCTGCTGGGCCAAGGTGAATGCAAGACTTGGAGTTCCAGGCAGAAAATGATACAGAGACTCGAGAGGAGGGGCAAGTTTGGGGCACGCGAGGCCTACACTTTCCTTATGGGGCCTGAAGGATCACCCCTAGCCCCACGAAAGGTAAGTTTTAAAAGTTAACTGGAAGGGCTTCTTTGATCTTGCAACCTGGTTGCAACCTGCTCCTTCTGGGTTCAGATGGCATTGGGGGCCTGTTATGTCAGTAGGGCCCCAATTTGCATAAATGTACCTGTCTACCTCATAGACATGAGAAATCAGGCAATTTAAAATTGGAGTGGCATAAAAAGAAAGAATTGCGTTTCAGTAGTGATTTTCATGACCACCGGACATCTCACAGCTTTACAGCCAATGAAATACTTTTGAAGTGTATGTAACTGTTGTAGGAAGTGCAGCAGCTAATTTGTGCACAGCAAGCTCCCACAAACAGCAATGTTATAATGACCAGAAAACCTTTCTTTTGTGATGTTGATTGCGGAATAAATATTGACTAGGATACTAGGGGATAACTCCCCTGCTCTTCTTCGAGATCGTTTACATCCACCTTAGAGGGCAGACAGGGCCTCGGCTTACCATCTCATCCAAAAGATGGCACCTTCGACAGTGCAACACTGCAGCATGGAAATAGAGCTTGTACTTCACCTGCTGTATTTGAACTGCTGGCTGGGAGGAGTTGCAATTCCCCTCTCGCTGCCTCGGCACGTACAGGAAAAATATCCACTTGTGTGAGGCACCTGTGTGAAACAAGCAGAACCTGTATCCCAACATGAATCAGCGCATGCAGTAAAGAGGGAGTGGTAATGAGAGGAGGCTAGGCACTTACTGCAGAACTGGTGGAATGCTTTAGCCTTGTTCCGCCATGGGTGGTGTCAGTATCAACAGTATAGGACCATCATCACATCGGCATAGCAACGCATGGTAAATATGCTTTTCCTTCCAGAATTCATTGACATCTGCCTTAAATAAACAGACTTCTATTTAAATTTACACTGATTACACACTACACTCTGTGCTGGGCTGATTGCACATATTAACCCTCTCTATAACTTCTTCTGTCAGCTCAATTATTTCGATAATCTGTAAAATTACTCAGGAGAGGCTAACAATGCAAGATGGTTTACATGGCCAAAAGTCTTCTTGAAAAACAACCCAAGCATCCTCTCCAAAAGATGAAACTTATGCATGATCATTGTAACACTACAGCAGGACCTGAAAACTATAACAACCAATCAGTTCAGTTTGAGAAGAAGCTCCCCCGAATCAGAGTCACTGTATATATCTTATCAAAATTCCTTATCATTTTGAAGACCACAATTAGATCACCCTCAACCTTCTAAACTCAAGGGAATACTATTGTATGCAAACTGCTCTCATGATTTATCCCTTGAAGCCCTAATATCATTCTGATGAGTCTGTGTTGCAGCCCCTCAAGGGTCAATTCTTCCTGAGGTGCCCAAAGATGAATACAGTACACTGGATGGGGTCAGAGTCAGCTTGTAGCTACCACAGTGCCTGGGGAGATTTAATCACCAAGCAATGAAATTGGAGTAACACTTCATTCAATTAGAAATTGGAAATTGAATGTCAATTCTGATCTGATCATAAAAAGTAAGCTGAGAAATTAAAGAGAACTGCAGCCTTAAGGGGCGGTTCTCAAAAATTAAACGCCAAATTGTTCGTTTTAAAGCCACGCCTTCTCTCAGGTGCCAAGTGGCCCTGGGGGAGACCTCCCTGGAGCGTGTGTGTGGGAGACTATCCCAAACAAACAGAGATACCCAGTGGATTATTCAGATTCGATACCTGGTCCGTCAGCCTTGGAACTGAGTGTGTGCGAGTGTGACAGTGTGTGCACACATTACAAATCCTTCCTACAGGTGGTTGCAACTCGATCATTGTGCTGAGGAAGCCTGGACACTGCTGTTTTTATCAACACTGATCAGGTAACTTTTGCACTTGTTAAATTCAGGTAACCTTTAGAGAGTAGCCTTGCACAGTTAAAGTTACAAACGGCAGAGAAATTCTACCACGGGCTGGAGGCTTTTAATTTTTCTTTTGAGTTTTCATGGGGCTTCGCTTCAGTTCAGACTTCTGGATCCAGTTCACCCATAACCCTGTACTCCTCCCCCCATAACCCCTTCCCTCCTACGCACTCGACACCAGATCTACGAGTTCAGAACTGGGAAGTCATCAGGTGCATTTTCGAGTTTTTTGAGGAATATAGAAGGCTGCCTTGAAAAAGTATTGATGTTAATTCAAAAGGGAAATCTAAACCTGACAGCGACTGAGGGATTACAACTCAGTCACAGCCAGTGTTTAACACAATTAAAACAGACAAAGTCCCAGCTTTCTGACATAGCACGGCAGGGGTGACTGACACTGTTTTCTGACGTTACAGCTGAGGGTGTGAATGAATGTTTACTTCACTCGAGGCAAATCTAGGCACATTCTTTAAAAACTAATCAAGGTGCTCAGTAGACCTATCCTAGACAGGCACAAAGACATTCCCATGCAGAACATAACAGGAACCAGGATCAGGCAAAATTCCAGTCCAGAGGCAGGCTCGTTACAGCTGAAATGTTTACTGACTTGACTTCTGTTTCTCCAGTGATGCTGCCTGACCTGCTGAATGTTTGTAGCCTTTTTTGTTACAGGGATCTAATTCACTTGGGGTGAAAAGTTTTGCCAGAGATTTGTTGCTACATGTCCTTGAAGCACAAACAGACAGGGACTGACATGGTCACTCTGATAGCTTTCATTCCCTCACATAAACAATTGCTGCAATAATTGCTTTCCCTGCTTTCCCCTTTTGGCATGCTCAGTCGGGTGCAAGTCTCTGCAAAATGGGCCCTGCTATGTATTGTGGAGATTTGACTATTCAACAGAGTGCCAAGCACAGGACACAGGCACCCTGCGTATAACTGAAAGTTTCCAGTAAAGATTAAGGTGGATGTAAGTAAGACAAAAATCAAAGTAATAAATTGGGGGAAAAAAGAGATAAGAATGGAACTAGTGAAAATAAACTGGAAAAATTGACTGACGAGCACAGAAATAGAACAGCAGTTGGAAACATTTAAAACGGTGATCAACAGAGTCCAGGAGAAATATATCCCACTAAAAAACAAGAACAAACTAACCAGTAATGACGCACCATGGATGAATAAAGAAATAAGGGAAAAATTAAAACTAAAGAAAAAGTTATACACTAGGTACAGAGATAACACAGGGGAGGATAATAAAAGGGAATATGGACAGGTTAGGAAAGAAAGGGCTATGGGGGAGTGAGATTAGCTGAGTTGCTCTTGCAAAGCGAGCACAGACTCGATGCGTGAAATGGCCTCCTTCAGTCCTGTATCAATTCTATGATTCTATCAGTCAAAAAAATAACTAGGAAGGCAAAGAGAAATTACGAAATTAAATTATCAAGGAATATAAAATAAATAGTGAAGTATTCTACAGATGCATCATTAACAAAAGAAAAATCAGGATAGGAATAGGGCCATTCAGGGACACTCACAATAAAATCACAGGTTATGATGGCAAAATGGCAGAAATATTAAATAATTACTTTTCCTTGGTACTTACAAGGGAAACTAGCATGGTGGGCATGATGTTAGAAGAAGTGATTACAAAGGATATAAAGACATTTAAAATAGAAAGGGGGAGAGAGAATTGATAAATTAATCAAACTCAGAGAAGATTAAACCCCAATCTGGGTGGATTGCATCCACACATATTAAAGAAAGTTGGGGAAGAAATAGAAGAGGCACTATTATGTATATATATAAAAAATCATTATAAAAGAAATAGTGCCAGAGGACTGGGGAACAGGTAATGTCATTCCTATAAAAAGAAAGGGAGATAGAACAAGTTTGGTGAACTATCAACTTATTAGCTTTTTATTGGTGGTGGGCAAGACAATGGAATCTTTACTCAGATATAATAGAAAAACATCAAGTAACTGAAAATATATTAGACTCGTCAGCACTGTTTCCAAAACGAAAAGTCATGCTTGACCAACCTTATTGACTTATCTGTAGAAGTATCAGAAAGGATAAACAAGGATAATGCAGGAGAAGTATTTGTATTTTCAAAAAGCTTTCAATAAGGTACCAAATCGTAGACTCATGACTAAGGTCAGACTACTTTGGAGTCAGGGGGCGAGTAGCTGAATGGATAACAAACTGCAACAAAACAGTAAGAAGAGAGTAGGGATTAAAGAATTAAAGATAGTTACTCAGATTGGCAAGTAGTGTTCCATATAGATCAATGCTGGGAACACTGTGGTTTACCATTGACAAAGGATTTGGACTTGGGAATCAAAAGTACAATTGCAAAATCTGCTGATGCCACCAAATTGGGGGGTGCAGTTAATACAGAGGAGGACTGTGACAAAATACAGTTCTAGTCTCCATCTTATAAAAAAGAATATAGAGGCACTGGAGAAGGGACAAAAAAGCTTTACTAGAATGATACCAGAACGGAGAGGTTATACCTATCATGAAAAATTGAACAGGCAGAGGTTCTTTTCTCCAGAAAGGAAAAGACTGAGGGGTGACCTGATAGAGGTCTTCAAGATTATGAAAGGGTAGATACAAGTAGAAACATCTTCTTTGTAAGGGAGACAGGGAGACCAGAACTAGGGAACATAAAAATAAGATAATCACTAATAAATCCAATGGGAGAAACCTCTTTACCAGAGAGTGGTGAGAATGTCGAACTCACTACCACAGGGAGTAATTGAGGTGAATAACATAGTTGCATTCAAGGAGAAGCTAGATAAGCGAATGATGGAGAACAGAATAGAAGGATATGTTGATGGGGTTAGATGGACAGGGGTTGGAAGAACATTGGCCTGGACCTGTTGGGCTGTCCGTGCTGGTAATACTTTGAAAGAATTGCAGCCGGTGGCAGATGCCTGCTTCACACTCAATTGCTGCATTTTTGCTTTTGTATCATCATGAGTGCTGCTGGTCGCTAGGGTGGGAGCTTTGTGCGGGCAACCCAGTGTAAACCACCCAAACTACCTGTGGTGATGGGTACCACTTTCATGGCTTTCTGTAACTGCCCTTGGAACCAACACCTCCATGGATCCAACCAACCTTCAGGAGACAGGCAGGCAATTTCAAACAGGAAATGGTGGAGCAAGGCAAGCCGGAAGCTTTGTGTTGCTTTCTCAGGTCATGTGCTACCCCGAAACACAGCTGAAGGCAAACATAGGTCCAAGGAATCTATTAACCCAAGTTAATACTGCAGCACTCAAATAGCACTCAGGTTTGTGTGGTAGTGTAATGGCTACTTTAATTTCAGTCTCTTGAACATTTGCTTTAGAGTTAGTAAGCAATATGAAATGAGACCTGGAGCGCAATTGCTACAATGTGCACACTCCTATCAGTGGGGCCTCCAGTGTTCATTTACCAATGTGAAAATACAATACACTTTGATCTGCAGGAACAGGTGATGCTCAATCATTCTCAGCCATTACTCAGTGGTGGCATTCTTGCCTCTGAGTCAGAAGCTAGTGGGCTCAAGACCCATTCCTGAGACTTGAGCACAAAATCTAAACTGGCACTTCTGTGCAGGACTGAGGGAGTGCTGCACTGTTGAAGGTGCCATCATTTGGATAAAACATTAAATTGAATGGATGGATGCAAAAGATCCCATGGCGCTACTCGAAGAAGAGCCGGGAGTTCTCCACGGTATCCTGGTCAACATTTATCCCTCCACCAACACCAAAAACAGATACCACAGGGATCTGTGCTGGGTCCCCTATTGTTTGTCATTTATATAAACGACATAGATGACTATGTGGGGGGTAGGATCAGTATGTTTGCGGATGACACAAAGATTGGCCGAGTGGTTAACAGTGATGTTGAGTGTCTTGGGTTACAGGAAGATATAGACGGGATGGTCAAATGGGCAGAAAAGTGGCAGATGGAATTTAACCCTGAAAAGTGTGAGGTGATGCACTTTGGAAGGAGTAATGTGACACGGAAGTATTCAATGAATGGCCTGACCCTGGGAAGTTCCGAGGAACAAAGGGACCTTGGCGTGTTTGTCCATAGATCTCTGAAGGCAGAAGAGTAGGTTAATAGGGTGGTGAAAAAGGCATATGGGACACTTGCCTTTATCAATCGAGGCATAGATTACAAAAGCAGGGAGGTCATGTTGGAGTTGTATAGAACTTTGGTAAGGCCACAGCTGGAGTACTGTGTGCAATTCTGGTCGCCACATTATAGGAAGGATGTGATTCCACTGGAGGGGGTGCAGAGGCGATTCACCAGGATGTTGCCTGGGATGGAACATTTAAGCTATGAAGAGAGGTTGGATAGGCTTGGGTTGTTTTCGCTGGAGCAGAGAAGACTGATGGGTGACCTGATCGAGGGGTACAAGATTATGAGGGGCTTGGACAGGGTGGATAGGGAGCAGCTGTTCCCCTTAGTTGAAGGGTCAGTTACGAGGGGACACAAGTTTAAGGTGAGGGGTGGGAGGTTTAAAGGGGATTTGCGGAAGAACATTTTTACCCAGAGGGTGGTGACGGTCTGGAATGCACTGCCTGGGAGGGTGGTAGAGGCGGGTTGCCTCACATCCTTTAAAAAATACCTGGATGAGCACTTGGCATGTCATAACATTCAAGGCTATGGGCCAAGTGCTGGCAAATGGGATTAGGTTGACAGATCAGGTGTCTTTAATGCATCGGTGCAGACTCGATGGGCTGAAGGGCCTCTTCTGCACTGTATTATTCTGTGATTCTGTGATCTGTTAACTTAATTCATTGCTTTCTGTGAAAGATTGCTGTGCATAAGCTGGTTACTGTGTCTCCCGACATTATAGCACTTCAGACCTATTTCATTGGCTGTCAAGAGCTTGAGGATGCCCTAAGGTCATGAAAGGCATTGCATAATTGCAAATTCTTACTTTTCTTTCTTTCAAAGGAGCCGAATCCATGAGTCTGCGTGAGATTCAGCAATTGGGCATATACATTACTTAGAGAGCCCCCAGCTTTACAAGCTACTCTTCTGTCAGGCTGATCTCTGTGAGAGCTTGCAGAGCTTGAGTACAACTGGCTGCAGCTCATAAAACAACTGGCCTGAATTCGTACCAGGCCTTCTGGCCTACCAGCCATAGTTATTGAAAAAAATAAATCTATTTTCAGGATGTGGCCATTATTGTGCATCCCTAATTGCTCTGAGAAAGTGACGGTGATGGGCAACATTCCTTCTATTTTTTTTTGGAGCTTGCAGGTGATTTATTTAAGTGCGCAGCCCCTTTAACTTTTTTGTGCAGCCCCATACACATGGTAACCTAAAGGGACCTATTTGCACGTGACCTGTGCAGGGACTTTTAGGTTGCTGCGTGGCCATGTGGCCGTGCAGCTTAAAGAGAACATTGGTGGTGGGCCTTCTCCTTAAACCGCTGCTATCCCTATGCTGATGCTGCTCAACAATACTGAGGGGGAGTGGATTCCGGGGTTTCATCTAGTTTACTTTTGAGTTGCAGCCATCTAAGTTAAGCCCACACATGGGTAGTCGATAAAGATCAGTGTTCAACTGACGGGGAGAGTGCAGAGTACCAACGTCACTCTCTGAAATGAACAGCAATTGTTTTAATTAAGTAGAAAAGGATCTATTGCCACAACAGGCAGGCCTTAACCCTACTAAAGATTTGTAGACCCACATTTTTACAGCTCTTGATGCTGTTCGTTGACTGAATTTTGGGTCAATGTTGGAAGAGCTGATTAATGCACGGGCCTGTGGAGAAGTCACTTACAACTTCTGCTTCAAAACATCCTACAGCCCTATTTCTTACTACACCATTATAGTTTAATGTATCAGAGGGCATTGGTGGCTGTCTGAGAGAGTGTGGAGCGGTCCCAAAGGTTTTTTTGTGCCCATGGCCCCAAGAACTGTTAATCCAGTTCTCAATGCAGCTAACAGAAGGAAAACCACACATCTGAGACCAGCTGCACTCTCACAAAACACCTATTGTCAAGTGTTTGGCTTATCGAGGTTTAACCTGCAGATAGTTCAGCTGGGAGCAGGAAGGTGAGGAGTGTAACGGGAGAGGTGCAATTACAGAGTTGATAGTGTTTAGATTCCAGTCTCTAATTGTAACTAAAGGTCCTTCTACTTTACAGTTGGTTTTGTTACTCCATGTTCTGCTTTCTCCTTTTTACACTCAAGATCATTTGTTATTCTCTGTAGACTTTCATCTTGGACCCCTCTTCCCCCCAACCCCAGTGTTTATTTCACTAGTAAAACTGAAACTGAATGGATAGGCCTGACTATCCACCAGTGGGCCTGCAACCAATGAGTACGACATTCCTAAAATCTTTGTCCGTGAAGAAATGCCAAGCAGAAGAAGAAACTGAACTGGATCGGCTACATAAATGCTGTGGCTACAAGAGCAGGTCAGAGGATAGGAATTCTGAGGCGAGTAACTCACCTCCTGACTCCCCAAAGCCTATGCACCATCTACAAGGCATAAGTCAGGAGTGTGATGGAATAGTCTCCACTTGCCTGGATGGGTGCAGCTCCAACAATACTCAAGAAGCTCAACACCATCCAGGACAAAGCAGCCCTCTTGATTGGCATCCCGTCCACAAACATTCACTCTCTCCACCACCGACGCACAGCGGCAACAGTGTGTACCATCTACAAGATGCACTGCAGCAATGAACCAAGACTCCTTAGACAGCACCTTCCAAACCAGAGACCTCTACCACCTAGAAGGACAAGGGCAGCAGATGCATGGGAAGACCACCACCTGCAAGTTCCCCTCCAAGCCACACAACATCCTGACTTGGAACTACATCACCATTCCTTCAATGTCACTGGGTCAAAATCCTGGAACTCCCTAACAGCACTGTGCTCCAAGGGCTGCAGCGGTTCAAGAAGGCAGCTCACCCCCACCTTCTCAAGAGAAATTATGGATAGGCAATAAATGCTGGCCTAGCCAGCGACGCCCACATCCCATGATCAAATAAAAAAAACTTACCTGAATATCAATGGGAATCAGGTGGTTTCTATAATGGGTAGCTGAACGTCCATGTCAGTTTTATGCCAGTCAGCAAGTTGAAAATCAACACCAGAGCGTGCAAGTTGCAAACAAATACAGAGTGATGTACAATATAGAATTCCGAACATGCTGTTCTCACGTTACACGCTATACCTGACCCACATGGACATGAAACTGGGGACCACACACCGCCCTTGGTTCTCTTCACAGGCCCCCTGAAGTCATTGGATCCCAGTATGGAAATCAAGGTGCTTCCAGTGCATTGGAGGTGGTGGGAAGTGTCCACCATTGGATCAAAGTGGTGAGATTACATAGGACAGACTGGTGCAAATAACCTCATTCCAACGAATTCCCAGGAAGGGTTTTTGAGGGTAGAACACTGTTGCTGAAATGGCCTGAAATGCCAAGCTGTTCTTTTGATATTGCATTTAGTTTAGTTTAGTTTAGTTTAGTTTAGAGATACAGCACTGAAACAGGCCCTTCGGCCCACCGAGTCTGTGCCGACCATCAACCACCCATTTATACTAATCCTACACTAATTCCATATTCCCACCACACCTGTCCCTATATTTCCCTACCACCTACCTATACTAGGGGCAATTTATAATGGCCAATTAACCTATCAACCTGCAAGTCTTTTGGCATGTGGGAGGAAACCGGAGCACCCGGAGGAAACCCACGCAGGCACAGGGAGAACTTGCAAACTCCACTTTGGCAGTGCCCAGAATTGAACCCGGGTCGCTGGAGCTGTGAGGCTGCGGTGCTAACCACTGCGCCGCAGTGCCGCAGTGGGAAAGGTCGGAAAGAAATCACAACGATTTCTTAGAAAGTTTTCCGGCTATTGTTCACCTCATCCTACTGTAGAAATGGAATGAATCAGGGCGAGTCTATGGCTATGCAAAATGTATGAATTTGTGCTGGCAGGAGTGGGCTTGATGAGCTGAATGAAACTCCCCTGCTCACTTCATACCTTCTGATATCCACTTGCTTTGAAAGGAAAGATTTAGTGTAGGGTGTCTATAAGGAATGTGTATTTACTCAAACAACTGGATACTTCTTTCTAATTGTTCTTGAATAATGGCTATCGGATGCTTGGTGGAGGCCCTACAATAACCTACTGCAAATCGTGGACATTCTGGGTGACAGCAGGACAAGGGTGAAGGTTCAGACTTGCAAAAGACAATTTTAGGACCTATTTCAAGGATTTCATACACAAGAGTAAGTTCACCGGAGAGAATGTGTCAGAGTTGCCCTGTTGTAGACCTATCTCTGACCCACGCTTCCTTTGAGGCCCTCGTTCCTGTTTTAAGCACAGTATCAATGAATTTATCCTAAAGAGTGATCAGTACTCGCAGAAGGCTTCTGGGTACAATAGTGGGAATGAAATCCCTGGAATCATTAAGAAATAATTAGCTGTTGTGATGGAAAAGGAACTGTAGGATGTGGTGGAAATCATACCTGCCAAATAGAAACATATTAATTTAGTCATATGGAACACTACTGGAACTTTTTTTACTGGACATTGCTAAAAACATGGTTGTACATTTGCATTCTGAGAGACAGTTGAATAGAGAGACAATGGGAGTGCTGACTGATTCAATTAACAAGAATGGTCTGGGCAATCATGATAATCAACATTCTTTGTCTGTGTAAGAGCCAGAACTTCAAACCCCATCGAGTGTGACTGGAGAGCTTTGAGAATCAACAACCCTCCTAGAAGATGCTGTCTCAAACAAAGAGATGGTCACATGACTTACCTGCTGGCCAGACTGGGGACTATTTGAATTGTGCTCACAGAAAGGTTTTAGAGACCACAACTGAACTCAAAGGAGAAAGCACCTCTCTCTCTGTGACACTCTCCCGCAAAATCCCAGGAAAGCCACGGTGGCAGCATAAGCCTCAAGACTAAAGACTTTACAGCCGAACACTGAGAAGACAATTGAAACCTCTCTTCGGCATACTGGTACCAGAGAAGCAAGTCTGAAAGTATGCAGTGGGTCTGAGCAGGAACTCCAGGACATCAACTTCAACCAAGGACTTTACATCAAAAGCAAAAGACAGTAACTGAATTCCATTTATTGCCAACCCTACTTCAACTGCAGCCCCCCCCCCCCCAATTCTTTCTCCCACTCCATCTATTTGTGCGTATGGGCATCTCATATGCATGCTAACATAGTTATATCACACATTTTTGTAACTTTAACCGAGTTAGAGTGGTAAGGCTAATAATCTTTCTTGCTTAAATCTAAGAAAACCTGTCTGATTGGTTCATTTGCAATTACAATTATAGAGCAGTGATCAAGGACTCACTGAGGTCGTAAGCCAAAAGCAGTGTTTTAAAAGATAAACCCTGTTACAGCCAATCCAGGAAAGGGGCAAAGGGGAGCCCAGTTGTAACAAGGAGCTTTCTGGATGGATGAGTTGGGATGAGATGAACTACTTCCCTATCTTTATCTACCTAGTGACACTGAGATAGGGAAATCAGCTAATGCAACCCCTTTATATCATTGATTAAAGTAGGATGGAGTATGTGTATGATCTATATACAGATTTATTACCAAGCCTTTTTCTCTTTTGTGGTCCCTGGTCTAGTACTTGCTTAAAATATAACAAAGCTGCTCTCGTGTCATTAAGGTGATTCTGCTGCTCTGTTTTGGTAAATTAAATTGACAGGTGCTAATGACAGTGTATTTGAATTTCTCAAACAGAAAGGCAAAGTGAAATGGGCTACCACTTGAGCTGCCACCGGCCACAGTGTGACCTGGGACCCCAGCATCTGAAGGGCAGGAAGGGGCAGAAAGGACCACATCTCAGCACCACATACAGCTTTGCCAACAACTTGGTGACCTGCCGCCGAGTCAATGTCAACACAGCCACCGAGGAGGAGCTGATGACACTGCAGGGGATCAACCGGACCCTGGCGCAAAACATGGTGCTTTACCGTCACAGGATCGGAGGGTTCCGCAAAATCGAGGACGTAGCTTTGGTGACGGGAGTGGGGGCTGTGAAGCTACAACAGATCAGGCCAGAGATCTGCGTAAGCAGCAGGGAGTCCTCCCAGTCCATGGAAAACCTGTCGAGGTTTGATCTGCTGTCTTCCACCAAATTGAACATAAATATCGCCTCAGAGAAACAGTTCATGGCCTCACTGGAAATTACAGAGGACCTTGCCCATTGTATTGTTGATCACCGCACCATGAATGGGCTTTTCAAGCATGTCGACGATTTACTTCAGGTGACCGGGATGGATGTGTTCTTGTTGAGTACCATCAGATCCAAAGTCACCGTCTCCCTCCCGAGACCCGTCTCCTCCAATTCATGCGTTCGGTTAGTGGACAAGCCCAATCCAATCTTCTCTTACTACAGCCTACAGAACCTAAGCCTGAACCCCGGGGTTTGGTATCAGCCATCTTCAGCTCGGCCTCCAGGTGAGGCCTTCATTGGGATTTTTCATGGAAGGCAAGTTATCCGTATTGGCACTTGGAACCTTCAGAGCCTCACCTTGGAGAAGGTCAATAATCCAGGAGTGAGGGAAGTCATCTGCTTGACGCTGCTTGAAAATGGGTTTGTAATACCTTTACTCATTCATAGAATACAAACCAGAAACAGGTCATTCGACTCACTTGGTCTATGCCCGTGTTTCTGCTCCAAATGAGCTTCCTTCCTCCCTCTTCATCTCACCCTATCAGCATAACCTTTCTATTCATTTCTCCATCAGGTTCTTATCTAGCTTCCCCTTAAATTGTCAACTCCCTGAGATCATACACCTTGGGGTGGATTTTCAGACCCCACTAGGGCAGGGATCAGGGGCAGGATGGAGCTACAAGTAGCCCCACCGGCTGTGTGCCGGCACCATCTTGCCTCTGAGCCATTTTTGTGGAGGTGGTATAGGGGTGTAGCAGGGCTACCCGCTTGCACATGGCGGGTAGCCAATCCGGTCCATTAAGAGTCACTTGAAGCCAATTAAAGTTTGCAGACTGAGATTTTCCAATCAGCTGCCAGGTTCCGCAGGCGACGGAAACCAGTTTAGATGCTTGGAGGCAGCCTCCCAGCGGCAGGTGGAGGTGGGGGAGCAGCACTCCAGGCAAGCCTAGAAACCCTCCCTGCCTGCCTGGATGCGAGAGCAGCCACAGCCCGCCCTGTAACGGGGCTAACCCAACAACATATCCACCTCCCCACCAGTGTGGCCTGGCTGCAAAAGCCATTTTTAAATTTAGATTTTAAAAAGCTGGAGAGGGGTGCCTCCATCTTGAAGTACCCTCTCTCTTACTTACCCTCCATTGCAGCCTGTTGCTTCTTTCAAGCTGAATGGCCTCTGATTGGCACTCCAGCTTCAAGAGTCCACCCATCATCCTTAATTGGATGGCAAGCTTTCTCCAGGCCAATTAAGAGGGCGCCCCCGTGAAAATCACAATGAGTGACTGCTTCCCCCTGGGGGCAGTTCAGGACCCGGAAATAGTCCCAACCTCTGTTTCCTGCCCCTCGAAGGAAAATATACCCCTGGAATTTCCATAAGGCTTCTCCTGATCTGATTGAGGGTGCAGTGGTGTAGTACTGTAGTTGCTTATGTTACTGTGGAATCTCAACTCTTGCACCTCTGCTTTCCCAGAGAAACACCATGAATGGCTGAAAATGGCCATTTCTCTGGAGGCTCCTTTGGTCATTTGAGTTCTATGAGGTTGGGAATTTACATCTATTCTAGTTCGCAAAAGGGTCAACAGGGATTACAGTTCACATTTTCCCTATAGAACTCCAACTTCTCCATTCTGGTCTACACTTGGTCCCATTCATTCATTCCCACCTCTCCCACCCCCACCATCCCAATTCTTGTCAATCTCCACTGGCTCCCTACCACTGAATTCAAAATCCTTGAGATAATTTACAAATTCCTCCCTGGCTTCTTCTCACCCCACCTCTGCTACTTCCTCCAGCCCTGTTTCCCAGCCTGTGTCCTACAATCCAGTCTCCCTGGGCCTTGTGTATCCCATTTTCCCAATGTTGCTCACTTGGTCAGCCAGGCCCCACCCTCTATAATTTTCCTCCCTAAATGCCTTCACCTCATTAGGAGTTAAATCAATGGAATGGAAACCCATGGGCTGTATAACAGGAGACTGACTCGGTACCATCCTCTTTACCCTGCCGCAGAAGTTGAATTTAACCTCCATTAATTTTATTCCAACCTTAAAAACCTGCTCAAAACCTATAATTTTAATTTTGGCTTCAGTGAACTCTCCTGAATCACTTTCCACTTGGTCAGTCTCTCTCCTCTGTGAAGCACCTTGGATCATTTTATTACATTAAAAGCCCAATACAAATGCAAGATGTTATTATTGAATTTAGAGAGAAAGAACTAAGATGGGATAACAGGAGGACATGATTATAAAACAGCCTAAATGTGGTGCAAGGAATGACTTTTCCACACCAAGACGGGGACTTTATGCTCTCCCCTACAGCAAGTTTGGAGGCAGGGAGAGCATTTAATTGGGCGGGATATTGGCAGGGTTCCCCCGCCACCTTCGCGCCTCCAACCCAATTGTCTGTGGTGGAAAGGGCTGTGGACCACCAATTGAGGCCCTTAAGTGGGCAATTAAGGCCCAATTAGGGGCCTCATCCAGACTCTGCCAACATTAGCCCAGCAATGTGTGGGCCTGTCGCCACATGGGGAGAACACTAATCAAACCCGTGTGGGTTTTTTGTTGGCTCCTAAGGGGGGAATGAGGTCCCCCGTTTAAAGGCACTTAGATGCCTGATCGAGGGACCTGGCATTAGGAAGGGGGGAGCCCGCTGAGAGCCAACCCCCTGCCCTTGCTATGGAACCCCCTACACCCATCTCCCCCACAACCCCTACCCCCACAAAACCCTTCCCACCATGATTTACATATGGCCTGGGTCCCTCAACGTTCCTGGGCCGCCAGTGGATGCATGCCGCTACCTCTGGGGTGGCGCTGCTCAGTAAAAGAGCTAAAGGCAAAAGAGCTGCCGACCTCTGATTGGCTGGTAGCTGTCAGCAGGCGGGACTTCCGTCATTGGGGTCCTTAATCCCAGGGAAGACCCACTGCTGTCCACATACATGCCTAATTGGCATGTAATGTAGCAGGTCTTCCCCAGAGGAGGCGAATCAGGGCTCTCACCAGTTCTTCAGCCGGTGGCTGAGACCCCCATTGCCTACATAAAATTCCCTCCTAAGAGTAGCTGGCTTATAGGAAGAAGACAGTGAAGAAATATTTGCATTTACACAATAGCTTATCACATCATCAAAACATCTAAACCAAGCTCACTCCTTGAAGTGCAGACAAGCATAACAGCCATTCCACACCAGTAACCTTCTGCCAACAGCATTAAGGTGATGGACCAGTTAATCTAATGGTTTCTGAAGGAATGCTGGGCCAGATACCAGGAAAACTCCCTACTTTTCTTCAAATACTTGTTGTGTTACCTAACATACAGAGAATAGTGTCGTTAAATATTACAAGGTATTTATTGCCATGAAACAGACCATTCCAGCCAACAGATCCACTCTGTTGTTTATGCTCCGCACAAGCCTTTTCCCACCCCTCTTCATGTAACCCCATCAACATAACCTTCTATTCCCTTCTCCCTCATGAACATATCCAGCTTCCCTTGAATGCATCTATGCTATTCGCTTCAACTACTCCCTGTGGTAATGAGTTCCACATTTTAACCACTCTCTGGGTAAGGAATTTCTCCTGAATTCCCGTTTGGATTTATTAGTGACTATCTTATGTTTATGACCTCTAGTCCTGGTCTCACCTGCAAGTGAGAACATCTTTTCCACATTTATCTTTTCGAACCCTTTCATAATCTTGAACTCATCTATCAGTTCACTCCTCAGTGTTCGCTTTTCTAGAGAAAAAAATAAAGATAAAACGCTGGTTAGGCCACAGCTGGAGTATTGCATACAGTTCTGCGTCATCACATTACAGGCAGGACATAATTGCGCGAGAGACAGTACAGAGGAGATTTACAAGAATGTTGGCAGGGCTTGAAAATTACAGCTATGAGGAAAGATTGGATAGGCTAGGGTTGTGTTCCTTCGAACAGAAGAGGCTAAGGGCTGACTTAATTGAGGTGTACAAAATTATGAGGGGCCTAGGTAGAGTAGACAGGAAAGACCTTTCCCCCTCGTAGGGAGGTCAATTACCAGGGGGCCACGGATTTGAGGTGATTGGTAGAAGGATTAGAGGGAACATGAGGAAAAACCTTTTCACCCAGAGGGTGGTGGGTATCTGGAATTCTCTGCCCGGATCGGTGGTGGAGGCAGAAACCCTAACTCATTTAAAAGGTACCTGGACCTGCACCTGATGTGCTGTAACCTGCAAGGCTACAGACCAGGTGCTGGATGGTGGGATTAGAATAGTAGGATAGTTTTTTCAACTGACGCAGACACGATAGGCTGAATGGCCTCTTTCTGTGCCGTAACTTTTCTATGGTTTCTAAGAGTGCCCCAGCCTGTTTTATCTTTCCTGATAGGTATGACCCCAGTTCTGGTCATTCTAGTAAACCTTTTATGCACCTTCACCAGTGCCTCTATACCCTTTTTTTGATAGGGCAACCAGAACAGTTCACAGTATTCCATTTGTGGTCTAACCAAGGCTCTATGCAAGCTTCACATAACTTCTCTGCTTTACAATTCTTTCCCTCTAGAAATGAATCAGTGTTTTGTTTGCTTTTTGAATGACCTCTATCACTACTCACTACTTTAGAAGAAGATGTAGAAAGACGACAAAATACTGCAGTACAGAGGGCAATGCAGGTGCAACAAGTAATTAGGAAGGCGAATGGAATTTTGGCCTTTATTACTAGGGGGATAGAGTTTAAAAATAGGGAAGTCTAGTGACAACTGTACAGGGTGTTGGTGAGGCCACACCTGGAGTACTGCGTACAGTTTTGGTCTCCGTATTTAAAGAACGATATACTAGCATTGGAGGCAGTTCAGAAAAGGTTCACTAGGCTGATTCCTGGGATGAAGGGGTTGTCTTATCAAGAGCAGCTAAACAGGTTAGACATTTATTCACTGGAGTTTAGAAGAATGAGAGGTGATCTTATTGAAACATATAAGATTTTAAGGGGGCTCGACAGAGTAGATGTTGAGGAGATGTTTCCACTAGTGGGGGAATCTCAAACTAGGGGACATAATTACAGAATAAGGGGGCACACATTTAAAACTGAGATGCAAAGGAATTTCTTCCCTCAGAGGGTGGTGAATCTCTGGAATTCTCTGCCTCAGAGAGTTGTGGAGGCTAGGTCACTAAATGTATTTAAGGAGGATGTAGATAGACTTTTGAAATCTCAGGGAGTCGAGTGTTGGGCAGAGCAGGCCCAAAAGAGAAGTGGAGGACTGGGACAGATCAGCCATGATCTTATTGAATGGCGGGGCTGGCTTGAGGGGCTGAATGGCCTACTCCTGCTCCTATTTCTTATGTTCTTATGTCCCCCCAGATCCCTCAGCTCCTCTGCTCCATTTACACATTTATTTTCCAAGGAGTATGTGGCCTCTGTATTCTTACTACAAAATATATTACCTCGCACTTATCCATATTGCAGTTCATTTGCCAATTACACGGCCATTCTGTAAGTTCATTAATGTCTTCCTGTATTTGGTCACAGTCCCCCTCTGTATTAACAGCACCCCTTAATTTGGTGTCATTGACAAATTATGCAATTGAACTTCCGATTCCCAGGTCCAAATTATTTATGTCAATGGTGAACAACGGTGGTCCCAGCACCGATCCTTGTAGAACACCACTTCCCACTATTTGCCAATCTGAGTAACTGCTGTTAAAACTCTGTTTTATGTTTTGGAGCCAGCTTGTTATCCATTCTACCACTTGTTCCCAGACTCCCTGTTCTGAGCTTAGTCATGAGTCTATTATGCAGTACTTTATCGAAGACTTTTTGGAAATCCAAATATATTACATGTACTACATTACCCTGATCTACCCTATCTGTTACTTCTTCAAAGAATTCAAAAAGCTTGGTCAAGCATGATCTTCCCTTTTCAAACCCATGCTGACTACTCTTTAATAGATTTTCCTATCACTGACGCTAAGCTAATTGGTCTGTACTTCCCTGAATCTGCCCTATTCCCTCTTCCTGTATATAGTAATCTCATGTTTACCAGCCACTATTTCCTTCTCTAATGAATTTTTATAGTGCCTCTGCTATCTCTTCCCTTACTTCCTTTAATATGTGTGGATGCAGTCCAATCGGACCAGGGGTTTTATCCCTTATAAGTTTGATTTGTTTATTAGTTATCTCCCCCATTTCTATCTTAAGTATCTTCATATCCTTTTTTGATCTCTTCTAATGTCATGTCCACCATGTGAGTTTTCCTGGTAAATACCAGGTAGAGAGAACTTGCTTCATAAGGGACACAAGAGTCACTGCAAAACTATAGCATAAATAGCAAGAACAGAACATAAAACAGTTTAATTTCTCTTTGTCTTTGGGTATGTTATATACTCATATTCCAGACATGAGGCTGAAAGATGTTAGCGCAGGAGAATGGAACATGTTCCCCTTTGGACACCAAGTGCCAGGGTCCAACACTCCAAGAGGCAAAGTAAGATATAGAGTTAAGTTTCCTCTACTTTAACCCCAACAATGCACCACAACCACAATCTCAAAGGAACACTTGACTGTCCCTGCGCTACATTGTTCCATAATCCATACTTTATGAGTGAGGCTGCCAATTTGAGCTGAATTAGGGGAAGTTGTGAGCTGTAGACCTGAAGCCATTGACAACTGAGTTGAGGTATTGCCAAACTCATTTCAGATAGGATCCTTAGTTAGTGGAGACATTCACTGCATTGGTGAGAATTATGTAACCCACTGTACACCCAGTCCCCTCCCAACAAAACTATTCAAGGCATCAGACTTTTAAAATTCTTGGGATGTGGGCGTCGCTGGCTAGGCCAGCATTTATTGCCCATCCCTACTTGACCTTCAGAAGGTGGTGGTGAGCTCCCTTCTTGAACTGCTGCAGTCTGTGTGGTAAAGGTGTTCCCACAGTGCTGTTAGGTAGGGATTTTGACCCTGCAATGATGAAGGAACAGTGATATCTTTCCAAGTCAGGATGGTGTGCAGTTTGGAGGTGCTGCTGTTCCCATGTATCTGTTGCCTTTGCCCTTCTCTGTGGTGGGTTTGGGATGTGCTGTCAGAGAAGCCTAGGTAAGTTCATACAGTGCATCCAAAAGAAGGTACATATTGCAGCCAGTAGTGGAAGGAGTGGATGTTTAGATCAACCCAACAATAAGCAATCTCAGTTCTCCCATTACAGAGAGGAGGGTTAACACTGTTAACACAGCACATTTTGTTTGCATGCTAACATCTACATAACTGAAAGCAATTCTGCTTTTATGACTAAGGCTGTGTTATCTGGGTAACTACAGGCTCTGAACAGCCCTTGTTAGACCAGTATGTCAGTCAATATTTATCCAATGGACATTCTGATAAAGCAGGTGAAAACAGGTCAAAATTCTGGAACTCTGTACCTAACCACACTGTGGGACTACCTTCAGAACGTGGACTGCAGCTGTCCAAGATGGTAGCTCACCACCAACTTCTCAAGGGCAACTAGAGATGGGCAATAAATGCTAGCAAAGCCCACATCCCAAAAATGAATATATACTAAATGAAGTACAGGGCCAGTGTTGCAAATAGGTAAGAATGGGTAGAAGTAAATGTTGATCATTTTCATTACAACTCAAGCTACCTGTGCCCAAAATGGGATCCAGGTCAATACAGCCTGAAGCCTACTCAGAAACACACAACTCTGTTGGGCAGTGTTGGGTGGGATCTCACTGCTGCTCATCCACACTGTTTCTCAGGTTGCTTTGGTAGGAAAGACATGTAGGGGTTGTGTGTGTGTTGGGTGGGTGGTGGGGGGGGGGGGGAGGGCGGGGTGGGGGGGTGGTGGTGAGGTGCAGTGGTTGGTGGGGATACTCACATTAAAAGTACAATCCTAATTAAAGCAGATTATGGGAGTTGCTAAAGTAGGTTCTTGAAAACTTTAGAATTATGAAATAAACTGGCACTGCTCTTCGCTCAATGCTCTGACACTACAGCCTTTGTGATGTGTGTGTATAATTCTATATATTATGAAGCCTTGATTTTAATTTTAATTGGTGTTGGGGTAATGAAACACTTTCCATTGAGACGGATAGTCCACCCTGAGCCTTTACGGTGGTGCAACAAAGCTCTAAAATATTTATCAGCCCATGTGCCATCTAACGTCACCCCATGGCTTGTCCCCTGACCTCGGCCAGTTTTTCAAGTTCGGGATCATCAGTATAACTTGGGCAGGCACCTGGCGATGGTTTGCCCCCATCAGGTACATGGAGGTGAGGAATGGTCGCAATGCCTGCCACAAGTGTGGTAAAGCCAGTGAGCTCATTGGGAATTTTTCTTTAAAATCTCCTGCCTCGCTTATAGCAAATCGTCACTCAGTGATCGATTGATCTGGAAGCATCAGTGCTTTAATGTTTAAATTTCCCCCAAATCATAGTCCTTTAAAGTTTGTGGGCCCAACTCTCCTCAAGGTTTCCACCAGACTCTTGCTGTAACTTCAACAGTCCAGCAGAACCCACAAGGCAGGGGCCTAGTTACACTGAGCCCCAATGGCTCTGGGAGGCCCCGGTTGGCCTTGTAAGGGGAAGACTGTTCACTGCTGTTACAGGCCCAATGATCTCAGGAGGGGGGACCTGGGACAGGGTCTCCACATGCCAAGAGTTTCCACTTCCCCGACTCATTCAGTGTATTACTCAAGATCGTTATGTTGGAACATAACAGATGAGTACAAACAGGTCCTAATATATAATCAGTGGTAATTGCAACTGAGTTCCTGAATCCACCCTGTCCAGCAGGTATATTTTGTTCAAAATCCCCATCTTCCCCTTTAAAGATTCAGTTTCCTTGAGGCTGTTGACAGTCCTGGGTTTGGGGATTTCCTAAGCGAGTCTATTGTGTGGCCAACGATTCAGGCTAGACCTTCTCACTCCTTTTTAATTGTCTACAGTTTTTGTATAAAAACAGGATCACATGTCTGTGATATTTGTATGTTCCTTCCCTGTGGCATCAGCTGAAATGATACAATAGACCCATTGTGCTGAGGTGAGGTACTGCTCAAATGCTACACAGTTATCTCTCACAGTTTTTTTAAAAATAGTTTTGGCATTTATCCCTTATATGACTCTATAAGTCATTTACAGCACAGAAGGAGGCCATTCGGTCCAAGCTGACTCTCCACGGAGCTATGCAATCAGTTCCACTCCTCTGCTTGATCCCTGCAGCCCTGCAAGTCTATTTCTCTCAGGTGGCCATTCAACTTCTTGAAGACATTGATCATCTTCACTTCCATCACTCTTGTGTGCAGTGAGTTCCAGGTCATTACCACCCACTGCATTAAAAAGAAATAAAAAGTGCTTCCTCATGATCCCCCTGCGTCTTTTTCCCAAAACTTTCAATCTGTGTCTCCTAGTCCTTATACCATTTGTTAATGGGAACACATTTTCCTTGTCTAACTTATCTAAGCCTGTCATAATCTTGTACATTTCTTTTAAATCCCCCCTCAAGCTCCTTTGTTCTAGGGAGAACAAACCCAGCTTTTCCAACCTAACCTTTCAACTAAAATCCTCCATCCCCGGAACCAGTCTGGTAAATCTCCTCTGAACCCTCTCAATGACATTCACATCCTTCCTAAAGTGTGGTGATCAGAACTGGACACAATACTCCAATTGGGGCCTAACCAGAGCTTTATAAAGGTTCAGCATAACTTCCCTGCTTTTGTAATCAATGCCTCTATTAATGAAGCCCAAGATTTGTTTTTATTCTTTCATGGGATGTGGGCTTCACTGGCGTGTCCAACATTTGTTGCCCATCCCTAATTGCCCGTGACACCTGAGTGACTTGCTAGGCCATTTCAGAGGGCAGTTCAGAGTCAACAACATTGCTGGGGGTCTGGCATCACATGTAGGCCAGACCAGGTAAGGATGGCAGATTTCCTTCCCTAAAGGACATTCGTGAACCAGATGGGTGTTTTCAACAATTGATGATAGTTTCATGGCACCATTACTGAGACTCGCTTTTAATTCCAGATTTTTATTTATTAATTGAATTTAAATTCCATATGCTTTACTAACCATTCTCTCAATATGTCCTGCCACCTTCAAAGATCTATGCCCATGCACTAGCATTGGAGGCAGTTCAGAAAAGGTTCAGTAGGCTGATTCCTGGGATGAAGGGGCTGTCTTATCAAGAGCAGCTAAACAGGTTAGGCCTTTAGTCATTGGAGTTTAGAAGAATGAGAGGTTATTGAAACATATAAGATTTTAAGGGGGCTTGACAGGGTAGATGTTGAGAATATGTTTCCATTAGTGGGGGAATCTTGAACTAGGGGACATAGTTACAGAATAAGATGGCACACATTTAAAACTGGAATTTTAAAAGGAATTTCTTCTCTGAGGGTGGTGAATCTCTAGAATTCTCTGCCTCAGAGAGTTGTGGAGGCTAGGTCACTAAATATATTTAAGGAAGAAGTAGATAGATTTTTGAAATCTCGGGGAGTCGAGGGTTATGTGGAGCAGGCCCAAAAGAGGAGTTGAGCCCTGGGACAGATCAGCCATGATCTTATTGAATGGCGGGGCAGGCTTAAGGGACTGAATGGCTTACTCCTGCTCCTATTTCTTATGTTCTTATGTCCCCCCAGGTCCCTCTGTTCCTGCAACTCTTTAGAACTGTGCCATTAAGTATATATTGCCTTTCCCTATTCCTTATGCCGAAATGCATCACTATCAATATTCCTGCTCTGAAAACATGCCATGCATGATGGTATATTGCTAGATCTACCATTAAAGTGAAATCATTTAAGACAAACAGAGTGAGTACGAATTCTGCCCCCTGTAACTCTGGCCTTGTGTTTCCACGATTTCCTTCACTTCACCATCTTCTACGTCTTAAGCTCTAGAGTTCTCTCCTTAAACCTCTTCGACTCTCTCTCTCCTCCTTAAAGATGCTCTGTAAATCCTACCTCTTTGACCAACCTTTTGGTTTTGTGTCCTGATATCTCCTTATGTGAATCAGTGTCAAATTTTGTCTGATAATGCTCCTGTAAAGCATCTTCGGACATTTTACCATGTTAAAGGCACTGTTTAAATGCAAGTTGTTGTTGGTGTGGTGGTGGAACGGTGTGATGGCATTACCTTCGTGACTGGAGTTAGAATCTCATCCTGAACCATCCGTGAAAATCTCCTCTTATCATTTACCTGTTGGCAGTAAATGAGTTTGGATAGATCTCAATCCAGCTCTTACTAGGCAGCAACCACACTTAATACAGTACAAACTTGCACAGTGTTGACAATCTTTCTTGAGGGGGGCATACTGAACAAACAGGCTGGTTAAGGCAGTTAAGACAGCTTAAAGACAGTTTCACCATCATGTATTTATGCCTGAACCAGACAGACAAGGATAAGCTGTACTCTGCATCCTGCCTGTTCTGTGCTTGATACTTCATGCAAAATATTTTAAAACAATGACCTCAGTTTCCTATTTAGGCTTATGATAACACGTGAGTATTACATCATCACAACGCAAGGCAGGATTAATTTTTCTTACACCTGCTGCACTTCCCTAGAAAACAGACACTGAGAAATGATGGAGGTGCTGATTCCAGCAGTGAAAAGATACTGGCATATATATGATAATGATGGATGTAAGCTAGGAGTGAGATTACTGTCCCGCCATAATTTACCCTCTACAAGGGATGGGAACAAAAATTAGACTATTAGTTTTATTGGGTATACATACAAATGAAAATAGCCATTAACTCTTGCCTGATATTTCTATTTAGATGCATTCCTTTCCTTCTCCACCCCCCAATATTCCAACGGAATTGTTCCCCTTACCCATTCAGTAAGTCATGCAAGATATCCCCCCTGTGGCAGTAATCCAATGGCTTGGTTTGGTTGTTCTCTGTGTGAGCCTATACAGAGAGCATTGCCGTGCTGCTAAGCTGTGTGGGCCATCAAAGCTAGGCCCAATCCTGTCCTCACCCAGATCCATGCAATCACTCCCCTCCTGCAACCCACTGAAGCCAAAACCAAGATGACTAGCCGGCATCTTGAAACACACCTTGCTGGTGATTAAATCCATTGAGCTCTGGTGCATCCAAAACAGTGCTTCCTGCAGCATTGAGGTAGAGATTTGGTTTTAATGTTTAATCCCTAAGGCTGCATTGCTAATGTACAGAAAAAAGTTGTCATTTCATTGCCTCCATTTACTGCAAGGCCTCACAATCAAAGAGGATGAATACAACAGATGTACAGCAGTAGTGGAGGGGAAGAAAAGTAGTTCCAGTTGTAATGATACCCCTGGACATAAGGCATTAGTGTTGTGTTGCTGGTGTGAAAGACACTGAAGTAGTAACATTGACCAGAAACTTAACTGGACAAGCCATATATATACAGTGACTACAACAGCAGGTCAGAGGTTGGGAATTCTTCTGACTCCCCAAAGCCTGTCCACCATCTACAAGGTAAAAGTTAGGAATGTGATGAAATACACATGCCTGAATGGGTGCAGCTCCAACAACTCTCAAGAAGCTCAATACCATCCAGGACAAAGCAGCGCACTTGATCAGCACCCCATCCACCACCTTTCATATTCATTCCCTCCACCACCGATGCACAGTAGCAGAAGTGTGTACCGTATACAAGATGCACTGCAGCAACTCGCTAAGGCTCTTTCGACAGCAACTTCCAAACCTGCAACCTTTACTACCTAGAAGGATAAGGGCAGAAAATGCATGGGAACACCACCACCTGCAAGTTCCCCTCCATGTCATACACCATCCTGACTTGGAACTATATTGCTGTTCCTTCACTGTCACTGGGTCAAAAATCTGGAACTTCCTCCCAAACAGCACTCTGGGTATACCTACCCCACATGGACTGCAGCGGTTCAAGAAGGCAGCTCACCACCACCTTCTCAAGGGCAATTAGGATGGGCAACAAATGCTGGCCTTGCCAGTGACACTCACATCCCATGAAAGATTAAAAAAGTAATGAAAGAAGCCTAGAATTCACTATCAGTGGCGAGAAATGGGGATAACTCTGCAGGTCAGTATAGAGGGGAATGAATAATTTCCTTTTGTCCAGAAATGTGCAACTCATGACAATGAAAGTTTCTTGAACGAATTTGTGCTTCCTACAAACTTCCCAAACAGATAGCCATTTGTCTCAATTTTGGATTGGCACGCAAACCCTCTTCAGTCCAACCTTGGATTATTGTCCTGCCTCCAGTTTCCTTGGGTTGGAAATCCATCTCCAACATTTCTCCCCCACTCTCTGAAGTCCTTACATTGTTCCTCTCCAGTTCCTCTATAGCAGTGGTTATTGTTGGGGACCCAATTTGTATGCCCACCCTATCCTGGTGTAATTGACAACTGTCCCAATCCCAGGATCAACCTTTTCCTTTTTGTTCCTTCTCCCTTTTCACTACACAAACTAGTCCTGGATATAGTTATCTGGTAAACAAAAATCAAAACAAAGGTAAAAGGAAATCAAAACAAGTTTGATGCATTTAAGGGGAAGCTAAATAAACACATGAGAGAGAAAGGAATGCTAGTATTTACGGATAAGAATAGATGAAGTAGGATGGGAGGAGGCTTGTGTAGAACATAAACACTGGCATAGATCAGTTGGGCCGAATGGCCTGTTTCTGTGTGTAAATTCTATGCAGGTTTCATTTTCAAGGGGCTTATTTGGGCTGAATTTTCCTGATTGGTTCACAATCCCAACATGGGCCTCAATTTCAGGTTGGGAACCAGGAAGTGGCCCTGGCGGAATGTCGGTCGCGATCTTCTCAGAAGCAGACAATTAAGAAGCTGCCTCTGGGAGCCATGTCCAATTAAAGACAGAGACCAGACTAGGAAAACAACAGGCCCAATCAATCAGAGGGCCCACACTAATGTCTGGCCAGCAGCCCCGGGGGAGAGGTGGGTGCTGCCGATGTAAGGAGGAGAACATGAGGGCACGTTCCAGATGGAGGCGCCCTCTGAAGAATTATGAAATTGTAAAAGAATAAGTGTGGCCAGAGCTATCAGGTCATCAGTGTGGCTGGCCTGCAGCCATAGCTGTGGCCTTCTAATACCCGTGACTCTGGAAGGGTAGGATATTTAAACAAGGAATCGATGGCCCCCAGCCTGCTGCCGGGAGGCCACCTCCAGGCAACAGCTGGGCTTTGGCCTCAGTGGGAGGCCATCTGCCGATGGGAAGATCCCTGTGGCTGCACTAATTTTCCCCCAAGTGTTCACTTAATGGAGCCTTATTAGCTATTAGTCTCTGCCAGGTGGGTGGTCTGTGATCAGACCTCACCTCCGACAAGATCGCTCGGAGCTGCCCAGACATGAGATTCTCTCATTTGTCTTCCGGTCTCACCTTCAAACCCATCTCCACCGGATTGGGAAAATTCAGCCCTCAGCTTCTAGTTGAAGTGATTAATGTCAGGTTGTGTCTTTTGCAGGATCAAGTTATTGGCGATACAGGAAGTGCTGCATGAAGATGCTTTAGATAAGGTAACTCCCTCCCTGTTTTGTTTAGTTTTACATGTGGAATGTTTTCACTGTAACCAGAGAAGGCTTCACATGTGAAAATACTCCAACAACTTACTCAATTTAAAGAGAAATTTTCCTCAGGGTAATTTCCGCCAAGCCCTCAGATTTCTTTCACTGGGTGCTTTAGCCAAGGTTGTGGCCATATTGTGCAGGTTAGCACTAATATAGTGGGATATTTTCCATTCAAAGGATCTCTGTATTGGTGGTGTGATGTGGCTGAGGACATGGTGTATATCCTTGCAGTCAAACATTACAGTCATTCTTTGGTTAGCAAGTAATGGTCATATGTTGCATTATGAACTTTAACCTGCTGAGTGTTTTCAGTATTTCTGTTTGAACAATGTTCAGTTACTGAATAAACTGTGACAAACATCAGGTGAGGGAAATGCACAATCAGGAGATAGCCAGCTTTGTGACCCCCTCGCTCAATGAGAGTTTTATTCACAAAGTAAATTAATTCTAGTTTCGAAAACCATTAGGATCCTTAGTCCTAAAAATAAAAAAAAAATGCAGTAGGGAGGAGGTCCAAGATATGCGTGAAGTTGGAGCAGGGTTCCTGTGCCCAGTCAAAGCTGACCCCGGGAGGCCTGAACCATATCTAGGTCCAGGCCTCATTCAAACAGAGGCTCCACTGCAGCTTTCCGGTTGTGGGAGGGTGGGAAATGGGCCAGCTCCCATACTGAGGTGGCCAGCAGGATCAGCCTGTGAGAGGGGAAGGGAACCCGGAGGAGGGAGAAGAAAGACAATTCAGGGGGTCTGAATCCCAGGTTGAGGAAGAAAATAATCATTGGTGGCGCAGGGTTGTGCAGTGGGGTGGGGGAGGTGTTGTGCGGTGGGGGGGATTGTGTGGGGGGGGGTGGATTATTGCGTGGGGGGGGGGAATTGTGCAGGGGGATGTGGGATTGTTGGTGGGTGTTTGTGGTGCGGGGCAGGGAGAAGTAATCCAGCGAGGCACAATTCAAAGGAAGCAAAGAGACAATACTGAGGCAGGGGAGTAGGAGGAGAGCAAAGCCAATGTGGGATCGGGGCAATCCGGGGGCTGGGGTGAGTGAGGGAGAGGCAATATACAGACAGGGGCTGGGGTCGGGGTGGTGAGTGCTCAAACGCTTCAGCAGTGGAGTAGGTATTTTTTTGTTGCTCCTGCTCCTCTTAGGAGAAAACTAAAAAGTAAAGAAATTCTTGGAGCCCCTTTATCAGCAGCCTGTTCGCATCAGGAACTCAATATGCAAGCTCATGGGGACAAAGAGTTAGACTTGATGAGCCAAATTTCCAAAGCGGGGTCGGAAACCGGACACCTGATGAATTCCAGCACCTGACCACTCACCTGCATTCCATCATTCCTGCGAAGCTTTTTTAAAATTGTAAATGCCAGAATTAGACAGGAGGTGAGTTTGGTGCTCAGTTCGTGGTGCCGAGTTTCTCCAGGAGGCAGGAGCTGTCTGCCAGGTGCCATCAGCCATGTCCACTGCCTTGCTGAAGAGAGCAGGCAGCTCCTTAGAGAGCCAGCAGTATCCCCGGCAATGGATTAAAACAAAAAATGCTGGAAATACTCAGCAGGTCTGGCAGCATCTGTGGAGAGAGAAACAGCGTTAACGTTTCAGGTCAGTGACCCTTCTTCAGAACTAGCAAAGGTTTTAAGCAAGTAAAGCGGGGGTGGGGCAAGAGATTACAAAAGAGGTGTTGATAGGACAAGGTCACAGAGAATAACTGACCAGAAGGTCATGGAGCAAAGGCAAACGGTATGTCAATGGTGTGGTGAAAGACAAAGTGTTAGTACAGAGAGGGTGCTAATTGACAGAAAAATGAACAGCCGAGGCCCCAAGCACAAACATGAAAAAAGCAGTGGGTAGGCACTGTAGAAACAAACTAAACAAACTAAAATACAATAAGCAAATAAAAAAATAACTAAAAATAAAAATAATAAGGGGGGGGCCCATCATGGTCTGAAATTATTGAACTCAATGTTCAGTCCAGCAGGCTGTAGTGTGCCTAATCGGTAAATGAGATGCTGTTCCTTGAGCTTGCGTTGATGTTCACTAGAACACTGCAGCAATCCCAGGACAGAGATGTGAGCATGAGAGCAGGGGGGTGTGTTGAAATGGCCAGCAACTGGAAGCTCGGGGTCATGCTTTCGGACTGAGCGGAGGTGTTCTGCAAAGCGGTCACCCAATCTGCGTTTGGTCTCCCCAGTGGAGAGGAGACCACATTGTGAGCAGCGAATACAGTATACTAAATTGAAAAAAGTACAAATAAATCGTTGCTTCACCTGAAAGGAGTGTTTGGGGCCTGGGATAGTGAGGAGAGAGGAGGTAAATGGGCAGGTACTACATCTCCTGCGATTGCATGGGAAGGTGCCGTGGGAATGGGATGAGGTGTTGGGGGTAATGGAGGAGTGGACTAGGGTGTCACGGAGGGAACGATCCCTTCGGAATGCTGACAGGGGAGGGGAAGATGCGTTTGGTATTGGCATCACGCTGGAGGTGGCTGAAATGGTGGAGGATGATCCTTTGGATATGGAGGCTGGTGGGGTGGAAAGTGAGGACAAGGAGAACCCTGTCGCGGATCTGGGAGGGAGGGGAAGGGGTGAGGGTAGAGGTGTGGGAAATGGGCCAGACACGATTGAGGGCCCTGTCAACCACAATGGGGGGGAATCCTCGGTTGAGGATAAAGGAAGACATATCAGAAGTGCTGTCGTGGAAGGTTGCATCATCAGAGCAGATGTGTCAGAGACGGAGAAACTGGGAGAATGGAATGGAATCCTTACAGGAGGCAGGGTGTGAAGAAGTGTAGTCGAGGTAGCTGTGGGAGTCAGTGGGCTTATAATGAATATTAGTAGACAACCTATCCCCAGAGATAGAGACAGAGACCTTGAGGAAGGGAAGGGAAGTAGCAATGCAGGCTAGATGATGGTCAAACTGGCACGAGTAGGTCCAGGAAAGGTCAGCTTAAATTAAATGAAGAGAAAGTTTCTGATGTCCCTGTAGCGAACCCGACAGCTCATGCACTATATACACCAGACTGTTAGGGTTCGCAGAATTAAAGATTGAAAATTCTCATTGCAACTGCACAGGCCCCTTAACAAGCTGCTTAAAGGGCTGTTAATTGGTGTCGAGTGTATTTCCCGTTCCCTTCCCCCACTCCACCGGCCCTTTGAAAATTCAAAACCATCCTGGAGACGTTGGCATCCTGAAACAACCTCCAGGACCGCGATTTTACAATCCCGCCTGCACAGGTTCCTGACCCTGCAGTCCTTTGAAAATCCCAATATCCTCCCGGGACTCCAGGGTATTCAGTAAGTGGTCCCCAAAAGCAAGAACTTGGACATTTCTTGCTTAAGGCATTGGTGAGTGTTTCTAACAGAACTTTTTCTCAGCAGATGAAATAAATGAGCGAGTGACGGTGTAAAAGTGGTGTGCTTGATGCACCAAGTGACCTTTTCTAGTTTAACCTGCCCTCCTGGTATGTTTTACACAAAATCACTGCAACTATATCATTAGTTTCCATTCCACATTCCCAACCTTCGACCTTTCACCTCAGTGGCCTAGTTAACCCCAAATCACTGGCTGGAATGCAGTTTATTCACCCTTGCTGCTGAATGTGCTCTCTCCTCGTGATTAATTGAATTCTAAGCCTGAATCACACTCGCTGAAACTCAAGCTGGTGCTAAATGCTGATGTGAAATATTTATCATGCTTTTGAATATTTGTTCAATGTTGACCTGTACTACTATCTGTCACAGTTGCATGTTACTGCTGTTTTCTCTCCCACTGTAAATCCTGACTGCAATGGGACCCAAAGCTGCAGCACTCACTGTTTCTGTAAATATTTAAATCAGCATGGCTTAAAGAGAGAGAGAGAATTATAGGTGTGAATCTTTCGCTTCAGCTGTCCCTACACCTGGGAGTGCAGATAAGGAAATTCTGCACACCTGTGATTTTTTCAACTGGAGTTCAAAATTTCTTGATCAGCGCTCCAAGTGCGTGCACAAAACACTAAAGTAGGAAATCCAAGCCTCCATTTTGTGTCTCCACTGATACTGCCAACTCCTTGCTGGGGGATGCCATTCCATGGGCACCAACTGCCCTCTAGCACCTTGCTCAAGTGACCATTCTTCATGAGGCAGCCTATCCAGTGAGTCCCAACAAGTTATTGCACCATGGGAGAAATACAGCCGTGCCTGGAACTGTGCTTGACATGCACACATGCCCAGCAGGAGTCATCAGGAGCGGGGGAAAGCCCTCCCTATCTCAGGAAAACTGAGGTCAGATGCAGCAACCTACAGCTAACCTGACTGAGATCCACAAACTCAGCACAGACCAGCAATTAAACCCAGAAACTTCCTGGCTCGAGTGACTCATATAACACGGGGAGTCTATTTACAAACTATGACAGGAGTGCCAAGCAATGCAGTCTTTAAACTGTAAACAGTCAGGGCTTGCAAATGATTAAAAAGGAAACACCATCAGTGACTCACAGAAACCTAGGCAGCTCCTCCTTGCACAGTCATCGGGAGCCATTGGTCTAGAACGTTCCTCCCTGGCCTTGTGTAAATTTTTCTTGCAGTTCCTGTTTCAAGATTCTCAATTAACAAGGTACACTTCACAATCCAGCTGAGGCAGGCTGCCCTGGAGTGACTACCAAACAGGGCAAGGGCAATGGGAGAATGAATCTGTTCCACAGATGGACTCCTTGAGGGTCTGTTCTGGATGAGTTTCCTCATTTATTTTTCAACTATACTTTTTTTCAAAACCAGCTTTGGTCCATTTCAAAGGAGATTTAAAACAAACTGAAGAGTTTGGCCGCAGTGGGGCTACTGAGCTGAGGTGCATGTTGCGTGGAACTGACACAATGAAGGAAGTTCCCATTGAAGGTCATTAAAACATCTACACATGCATTGTATTGGAGCCTGAACCAAACAAACCTCTGAGTTACTGTCCATCACTCACATTTTTAACCCCTCCTTGCTCCACTTTTGTAGCATGGTGGATCTCAGTCTTGTTGCCACTGAGTGGAGACTAGACCCTCGCACCCATGAAGGAGGGGGAATTCTCAGGTTTATGTTAACTCCTTGCCTTTCCTGCAAACTCAACCCTTACCTTCTGTGACTGGTTACAAAACAAAAAAGGCCTTGGAGAAGGTTACCCTCCAGTCCTGTTGTCATGAGTTGTGGGATTGGGACAGGGACAGAGAGGGAAGGAGAGAAGAAAGAAATAATAGTCTCGCCTTCAACAACAAATAAAATCATCAACAGGAGTGAGGAACTGTCTGGATCAGTACCTGTTAGTGATTGGTCAGGACGGATTAGATGAATCAGTGCCTATCAGTGATTGGAGGAGAGGGATTTGGTGGGTCAGTACCTGTTAGTGATTGGGCAGGACATCGCTGCAGGAGTTCCTCAGGATAGTGACCTCAGCCCAACCATCTTAAGCTGCTTCATCAATGGCCCTCCCTCCATCAGAGGTGGAGATGTTCACAGATGATTACACAATGTTCAGTCCCATTCATAACTTCTTTGGCCTCCTTATCTCGAGAGACAATGGGTAAGTGCCTGGAGGTGGTCAGTGGTGTGTGGAGCAGCGCCTGGAGTGGCTATAAAGGTCAATTCTAGAGTGACAGGCTCTTCCACAGGTGCTGCAGAAAAATTTGTTTGTCGGGGCTGTTACACAGTTGGCTCTCCCCTTGCGCTTTTGTCTTTTTTCCTGCTAACTGCTAAGTCTCTTTGACTCGCCACACTTTAGCCCCGCCTTTATGGCTGCCCGCCAGCTCTGGCGAACGCTGGCAACTGACTCCCATGACTTGTGATCAATGTCACAGGACTTCATGTCGCGTTTGCAGACGTCTTTAAAGCGGAGACATGGACGGCCGGTGGGTCTGATACCAGTGGCGAGCTCGCTGTACAATGTGTCTTTGGGGATCCTGCCATCTTCCATGCGGCTCACATGGCCAAGCCATCTCAAGCGCCGCTGACTCAGTAGTGTGTATAACTTGGGGATGTTGGCCACCTCGAGGACTTCTGTGTTGGAGATACGGTCCTGCCACCTGATGCCAAGTATTCTCCGGAGAAAGCGAAGATAACTCCTCAGATACTAAAGCAGTCCATGCCTGCATGGACCAAGACATGGAAAACATTCAGGTTTGGGTTGATAAGTGGCAAGTAACATTCTACTGCGGCTACAAGAGCAGATCAGAGGCTGGGAATTTTGTGGTGAGTAACTCACTTTCTGACTCCCCAGACCCTGTCTGTCATCTACAAGGTACAAGTTAGGAGTGTGATGGAATACTCCCAATTGCCTGGATGAGTGCAGCTCAAACAACACTCAAGGCACCTCAACACCATCCAAGACAAAGCAGATTATTTGATTGGCACCCCATCTACCACCTTAAATGTTCACTCCCTCCACCACTGGTGCACAGTGGCAGTACAGTGTACCATCTTCAAGATGCACTGCAGCAACTCGCCAAAGCTTCTTTGACAGCACCTTCCAAACCTGCAGCCTCTACCACCTAGAAATATGAGGGAGCAGGTCCATGGGAACACCACCATCTGCAAGTTACCCTCCAAGCCACACACCATCCTGACTTGGAAATATACTAGCATTCCTTCACTGTCATTGGGTCAAAATCCCTGAACTCCTTCCCTAGCCATTCAAGAAAGGCGGCTCACCCTCCTTCTCATGGGCAATTAGGGGTGGGCAATAAATGCTGGCCTTGTCAGGTATACCCACATCCTGTGAACACATTAAAAAAAGAAAGGATTTTGTGGGTCAGTACCTGACAGTTTGGCTCAGTTGCCTCCATATTGGAGAGTCTTGAGTCTATAACCTGAGCTGACACTCCACAGCATTACTGACCAGCACTGTGTTGTCAGAGATGCTGTCCTTGGATGAAAAGTTAAACCAACATCCTACCTGCCCTGTCAGGTGGATGCCAGTGATCCCATGGCTTGATTTGAAGGAGAGCAAATGCTCTTCCAGTATACTAGCCAGCATTTATCAAGCCACCTAAAGGAGATTCAAAGGGTCATTCATTTCATTGCTGTTCATGGGACCTTGCTGTGTGCAAAATGATGGTTGTGTTTCCCTACATAACAGTGACTGTACTTGAAATTAATTGTATGTGGTGTTTTAAACTGTTTGTCAGAGATTTGAGAAAGAATCTCATAACTATAGGTCTTTCCTCTTCACTTACCCATTGAGCTACTGTGCCCATTAACATTTCCACCAGTAGAGAATGCTAGGTAAGTCACATTATTAACCAGCTCTAACGTTTGATTTCCCTAGATATGCTTGGAGCTCGAGAAACCTACCATTGCTACAGTGCAAGAATGGAAAGGGGACCGTGGCAACTGGAAGTATGTTGTGTTAGACACCCCACTAGGACAAGAAAAACAGGTACCTTCACGAGAAAAATTATTTGCCTAAATTATCAGTCCCACCCTAATCATACAAACAGCAAGTTGTATTTATAAAGCACCTTTAACATAGTAAAACATCAAGGCATTTCACAGGGGCATTAACAAATAAAATTTGGCTCTGAAACGCATGAGATATTAGGACAGGCGACCAAAAGCTTGCTTGAAGAGGTAGGTTTTAAGAATCATCTTAAAGTGACGTAGGGAGGTGTTTGGGAGGGAATTCCAGAGCTTAGCACCTAGGCAGCTGAAGGCATAGTATAGCGATTAAAATCGGGGATACGCATGAGGCCAGAATTGGAGGCGTGCAGAGATCCTGAAGGATTTTAGAGCTGGAGGAGGTTACCGAGATAAGGTGGGGCAAGGCCATGGAGAAATAGACCAGAGCCTTTGATTCAACAGCAATCTGTGACACTATGACTGTGCAATCTGTACAAAATCTCATTGTTTTTACCCTGACTTCACAATTTTTAAGCACTGTAAAGGCCTAAAAGTGGGTTTAAATTTGAGACAACATTACATTACAATACATTTCAAAAATGCCATGTGGAATCCTTGGTTTTAGAAATAGGATTGTAGAGAACAAAAGGAAAAGAGGTGAGACTAAGCCCACATAAATCATTGGTTCAGCAGTAGTTAGAATATTGGGACAGAATTTCCATTGCAGTTCTCTTGATCACCTTCCATAACTTCAGCAGTGGATTAGCAAAGACCCTGAAGATATAATGGAACATCTGTTACCCCAGCGTCCACCAACCTTCAAAGTTATGGCTATTTAGTGGGAAAAATCAGATACAAAGCCTCAAGCACAAAGCACAATAGGATAAATCATTTCCTGTGGTGGGGAGGCCATGACAAAGGGTCTTGATTTAAAATAGTCGCTGAGAAAGTGAAGAGAGAGGTGAGGAGAAGCTTCCATGTTTGTTTCTTTCCTTGCTATGCTTTTCCTTCTTGTCTTCCTTTCTTCCTCCCCTCCTCACAACAGCTTCGCTCATTTGGTTTGAGGGTCGATGGAGCATGGAATGCTTTGCCACAGAGATCATTAAGGTAGAGACCCCCATTGCATCATTGAAGGGAAGAGTAGGTATGCATTTGCAGCACAGGAAGACAAAGGACTGTTGAGGGAGAGTGGAGCAGTGAGAATAGTTTTAGATTACCCGAGCAAATAACTGGCACAGTTAGGATGAACTGAATGAAAGAACGAACATTCATATAGCCTACCTTGGAGCTGTTAACTTCCATGGTTCTAATCTCATGCTCTGACCCTACTTTCCTGGCTTAATTTGAAGTAATAGGTTTTGTTAATTGTAATTAGTTGAATGGTGTACACCACCTGGGGATTCACTATAAATAGGAACAGACTGAAACTGTGGTTGTTGTGTTAGGAAGTGCATGTTTGTAATGTGTATCGCTAAATAAATGCTTATAAAATTGTATAAAGATTGACTCCAGTTCTATCCTTTATCACCTGGACTTCCAAATTATAACAGGTTGTTTACCTGACCTAATTTTACTCTAGGATTTGAGCACAAAATATCAAGGCTGACATGTCAGTGTAGTACTGTGGGAGTGCTGCACTGTCAGAAGTTCCGTCTTTCGGATGAGACATTAAACCAAGGCCTCATTTCCCACCCCTCACCCCACCCCCCCCCCCCCCAAGTGGACGTAAAAGATTCCACAGCACTATTTCGAAGAAAAGCAAGGGAGTTATCCCCATTGTTCTGGTCAATAATTACTTGTCAATCAACATCACCATAACAGTTTATCTGGTCATTATCACATTGCTGTTGGTGGGACCTTGCTGTGCGTAACTTGACAGTCACGTTTCCTCCATTACAACAGTGACTATAAAAGTACTTAATAAGCTGTAAAGTACTTTGGCCTGTAGTAGTGAAAGGTGCTATATAAATGCAAATCTTTCTTTCTGTTTAGTATTTAATGTACTTGGATGAGGCTCTCATAACTGGCCTCTTCCTGGGCTGCAAACTGGCTTTCATGTTTTAGAGTCATAGAGAGATACAACACTGAAACAGGCCCTTCAGCCCACCAAGTCTGTGCCAACCAACAACCACCCATTTATACTAATCCTACAGTAATCCCATATGCCCTACCACATCCCCACCATTCTCCTACCACCTACCTACACTATCTGTAATTTACCTATCAACCTGCAAGTTTTTGGCTGTGGGAGGAAACCCATGCAGTCACAGGGACAACTTGCAAACTCCGCACAGGCAGTACCTAAAAATGAACCCAGGTTGCTGGAGCTGTGAGACTGCGGTGCTAACCGCTGCGCCACTGTGCCACCCTTTTAAAGGAACCATCGGTCTTAGCCTAGAGAAAGTGCCATGCAGAATGTAGGCAAATCCAATTCTTCAAGTCCCTAAAATAATTCAAAAGTAGAGATTGTGCTACAATTATTGAGTATGAGTTTCTAACCACCTTGCCACCCCACTGCTCTCCGAGTCCCAATGTGTGCAAGCCAGTTGAATGCAATTTACTTTAATATTTTTCTTTTTAAGAGTTGTGCTCAGCTGTTTCATTTTTTTGCTCCCAATCTTCCCACAGGAGGTAGAGCGTGTGGCCTTCCTTTGGGACACTAGCTCAGGCCTCGAGCTAGACCGGTCCATCAGCCTAGAGAAGCTGCTGGAAGAGGAAAATGGACACCAGCCATACAGTCAACCTTTGCTAGGACGTTTTAAGGTAAGGTACAGTTGAAAAGGTCTGGCTGCTACTTGAGGCTATCTATGTTAAATTGTATATCAAGAATTGGGGAAGGGTGGGGTGCAGCGTAGTGTCCCTGAGCAACATTCTTGTCTTATCCACCCTAGATCATCACAAGAGGGCAGGGTTGGGTGCAGAAAACTAAGGCCAATATTTTGTTGACAGTCCGCCGTTCCATGTTTGTCTTATTCATTCCTTCCTGCTCATCCTTTCCATCTGCCCTCCTGATAGTATCAGCTTAGCTCAGCTGGTTGTGAGTTCAAGTCGCCTCCAGAGCATGTAATTCAGACTGACACTTATTGCAGGACTGACAGAGTGCTTTACTGTCAGAGGTGCTGTCTTTTGGTTGGTCCTTGAAACTGGGCCCCTGGTCTAATGATTCAAGTGAATGTACTACTTGAAGAGTAGTTCTCCCTGTGTCCTTCCTCCAGCAGGTAGCACCACCAAACACAGATTAATTGGTCATTTCTCCTGTTTCTGTTTGTAACACCATTGCAAATTTTAAGGGAAGACGAGTTATGTCTCCTATGTTCTATTTCTGCTCCTTTGCCCTTGCTTCTATCCTTCGCGCTGGCTGAAATAGGCCATTTTTAATCTTAACTTTGTTTTGATTCTAAACTAAGCTTCAAACCCCACATCCTATCCATCACCAAGGCTGCTTACGTAGAATATACAGCACAAGTCAGGCCATTCAGCCCAACTAGTCCATGCCAGTGTTTATGTTCCACCCAAGACTCTTCCTATTTTCCTCTTATAAATCGATCAGCATAACCCTCAATTCCCATCTCCTTCATATGTTTATCTAGCTTCCTCTTAAATGTATCACTACTAGAAGTCTCAACTGCTCCCTGCGGTATTGAGTTCTACATTCGCACCAATCTGGGTAAAGAAATTCCTTCCGAATTCTCTATTTGAATTCTTGGTGGTGATCTTATGTTGATAGTCTCCAGCCACTTCCCTAACCTTACCCACCTCAAGCTGCTGTCTTGGCCTCTTTGCTGCCTTACATCACTGCTGCAAAAAATCCTTGTCCATGGATTTGTCACCTCTAGACTGGACTTCTCCAGTGCTGTCCTTGCTGGTCTCCCATGCTCCAACTTTTACCTCAGCCACCTGTATGCTGTCCTGCACCATGTCCCAGTCGTGCATGAATCCACCCCTCCTTCCTCACTGACGAACGCGTGTTTCCTGTCCACCAGCACATTGAATTTAAAGTCTCAATTTTCATCTTCCAATCCTTTCATGGCATTGCCCCATCCTAACTCTGCAACCTCTCACACCCTTCCATCTTCAGACCATGGCCTTGTATGCATTCCAACTTGTAGAGGGCCTTCAGCCACCTCGGACCCACTCTCTAGAACTCCATCCCTAAACCCTATCCACATCAGCACTTCTTTCCCCACAAGTAAGAACCTAATCAAAACTCATCTTTCAACCACTCTCCTAACTCTCCTACCATAGCTTAATATCAGTCCCTGCTTATTTTTTTCCTTAATGCATCTGAGACATTTTCCATGTTGAGGGCACCATCAAAATTCAGGCTATTAATGAAATTCAACCATGACATCTGTTACTTTTTACAATAGATGCCATGGTGTTCTTTGATATCTATTGTTGTTCACACTAAAGGATTAAAAATGTTGGCACAATAGTCTGGCTTTATGATTCTACAGTAAAGATAATCATGTGTCAGCAATACACCATTCATCCCTGATACAATTGTTCATGTCTACTCACTCCTATAGAATTGACTGTCAGTAAATGCTGCCACCTACTGGAATTTAAGGCAAATTAACTGAGAAAGAGAAAAATGAAAGACTTAAATTTATATTGTGCCTTATTACATGTCTCAGAACAACTGAAAGTTCTTCTCATGCAATTGATTACTTTGAAGTCCAATGGCACTTGTTATGTTGGCAGATACTGCAGCCAATTTGTGTAAAACAAGACCCATAAACCTATAGATGTCCACAGCACAGAAGGAACTATTCAGCCCATTTTGTCTTCTTGTGAAAACAATCCAAAGCCAATCCCACAGCCCTGCTCTTTCTTACATAGCTGTAGAAACATAGTACGATAGGCCATTCAGTCCCTCTAGCCTGTTCCAACATTCAGTTAGGTCAAGGCTGATCTGTACCTCATTCCATTTTGAGTATTGCTAAAAATAGAGACATTTTGTCGAAGTTTTTCGTCTTGCATTCATCAGGACAATTCGCAAGAATACTAATGTAAGGGAAAGCAATAAATATATTCTGTATGGGAGAGAGTGCTGATTGATTGGCAAGTGGATTCTGTATAGTAGAAGAGTTGCCATGGAGAATGCACCAGTTTATGCTGACTGACAGTTAACTGCCAATCTTTGTTTGAAATTTAAACCAGGCAGCTTGACTCTGATTGGTCAAGGCATTGCCCCGAGGAATGAACCAGCAAATGGCTGTCACTTAATTTGACCAATCAGAGTCCTGATGAATGCAAGACGAAAAGCTTCACCAAAATATCTGTTTTCAGCAATACTCAAGTTCTGTACTACCAAACCACTATTCTCTCCATTTCCCTACCTTTGCTCCAAATCCCTTGATACCCTTACTCAAATATAACCTATCATCTCAGTCTTAAAAATTTCAATTGACACAGAATCCACAGTCTTTTGAGGGGAGAGAATTCCACAATTCCATTACCCTGTGTGTGAAAAAGTGCTTCCTGATGGAACAAGGTGATAAGGTCAAGGTGATTATCTAGGAGACGTCAAAGAATACAATGAAGGATAATGCATCCTGAACATAGTCACTTTGATGCTTGTGGTTTTGGCCAGGTTTGGTAGCTGGGTTGAAGGGATTTAAGCAGGAAGTTTTGGGAGAGGTGGGCATATAACAAGGAGGCAATGACATGTTCAAGGACCTTTGAGAGCAAAGGGAGGTTGGAAATGGGACAGTTGTAGGAGAGGTTAAATTGATCAAGGATGGACTGTTAAGGAAAAAGAGACTATGCCTGGCCAAAAGGGAGCTATTAACAATTGCTTGGGAACCAGGAAGCGTAACAAAGATGAGGGGTTAGGTGGGAAGGTGGGAAGAGGACCAAGGGAATACAAGGTGCATCTTATAGAAGGATCTTGGAGAGGGCTGAGGTTGGGTGGGGTGGGGTGGGGGCTGGATGGTGATAAACTAATCTGAGGGTTCAGACAATATAAATAGCTTGAACTTTGTTCATTTCAATGCATGAGTAAGATTACTGCTTGTAACCATACCCTTCTATCTACAAAGCCAATGTTGAATGTCATTTAATGTCCTTTTGATCAAATTTCAAGAAAGTACATCTCCTGTCCTCCAGCTTCATACAGAGTGTAGCTGGCTGGGAATTGGAGGCAAACTATGCGGGTCTTAAATTGGTCAGAGTTCTGCCAGTCTCCCACTGTAATTTTGGGAAATACCCCTCAGAAATGGTGCAAACCTGGTTATGCCAATTCTCCATTTCCCGTTGACCATGTCAGGGGCAGAGCCTCCAGATTCCCACCCCTGGGCCTCAGTCAGGTCCTGGTGTAGTTGTTGGTACTGTTATGTCAAGGAAAATGAAGCATACTGGCCTCCACAAGGACACATGTGGGGCACACTGGTGGACTGCAAGCCTCATAAGTGGTCTGGATCTCAAAAGGGGATGAACTTTTATTCCTGGATCTGATCCCTTGCTTGGTTATTTCCAGGGTAGATAAGGTCCAGGCAATGCATTACCCCACTACCACGTGCAGACTGGCAGCTGACTTTCCACTGGCATGGGGCAGGCAGTCTCCCTAAGATGCTCCCAAAGTGGTACATGTGCCAACCTATCCCATACAAAGAAGGTGCCCTCCCACTTACCCTGGCAAGCACAAACTTCGGTGGACTGGGTTCGTGGGAAGCAATGGCGGAATTGAAGCATAGCTGGACAGATCACTGCTAGTGGAATTTTGGGGCCTTTGCTGTTCTCTTTTGGTTTCTCAAGGTTACGGTTCTCAAAGATTAACAGGAACTTTCTTTCTGTCTTTGTCCCATATCTGACGTGAAGATGGGAGTGCTCCTTCTAAACCTCATCAATGTTCATCTTAAGGCAAAACATCATCGTGAAGTCATGTCAGGCATCCCGCACAAACCCCTGAAAATGGACATGCTCCGGGCACACCTCGCAGGTATTTCCATTACATTTTGTTAAAATGGGTATTGCTTTCATCAAAACATGATGCAAAACAAACAAAATCAAGCCAAATTCACCTGGTCACTTGGAAATGGAGTCGTTGTGACAAGGCCGGTCAGTGGAGCAGCTCAATGCTTAACAGCTCCATTAATGGAGGAGTACAGGACTGGCATTACAAAAGGAACTGGCATACATATAGCTCCCTTAACATAGAAAAATGTGGCTAGGTGTGGTATGGAGAAAGGACCAGTCATTGAGCTGAGTCCGAATGGGAGAGTTAAGAGAGGTTACAGAAGAGGTGGGCGTTGAGAAGACTTTAAAGGCAGAGAGAAGACAGAACAAATGAAAAAGATAGAGTGAGAGAGATACAAACATTCACAGAGTAGTGGAAGGGTTTAGGGAAGGAATTCCTGAGAATACATATGAGATGTAAAAAAATCTATCACTGGTGTGGGAGACAAGAGATGCACAGGAGGCCAGAGCTGGAGGATTGGATTGCACAGAGAGGACATTATGCTGGCAGAGTTTGCAACGGTTGGATGGTGAGAGGCAGAGGAGAGCCTTGTGGTTTTTACTCATCTCTCTGCAGAGAGATGTCAGACCACAAGCATTTCCCCACTGCTCAACATTACCCTCCCCCTCCCCAAAGCCTCTTAGCAGCAGCGTAGCAGGCATCAACTGAAATTCATAGGGTATCTTCATATTTTTTGTTGTACAGTCTACGGGAGAGTGGCAGAAACAGACAAATTGCAAAAACGGCTGAAAATGCCCATTTTCACTGTTACCCTGTGGGTTGTGATAAGCTGCCAGCAAAGTATGATGGTAGGCCAATGGTAGCCCTGTGAAATTTCACCTCCTTCCCCAACACCTACTCCAGTTCTCAACAACACCAGAGACCCACCGATGTTGGTGGGTCTGTAAATTCCAGCCCATCAAGGTCGGCTGACCTGGAATGCATTGCCTGAAAGGGTGGTCGAAGCAGATTCAACAGTAACTTCCAAAAGGGAATTGAATACTTGAAGGGGAAAAATGTGCAGCGTTGGGGAGTGGGACCAATTAGCTTCTTCAAAAAGTACAGATACGATGGGCTGAATGGCCTCCTTCTGTGCTGTATGATGCTATGAGTTCGAAGATTTAAATAGAGGATTAATAAAATTAAGTTGTGGTTGATCTTCCTGACCATAGTAAATTGATGAGCTGAAGGGCATTCTCTTTTCCTGCCTTTCAGACCAGAAGCAGCTCATCATTTTGGGCCACTTTGGTTTGCAGCCTGATGCCATTGAGTTCAATATATTGAGAGAAAACCACTTCCAACACTGTGTTCCCAGTGATGTATTCACCAATATCAGCAGCAATAACCAGAATGGTGACATCACTCAGGACAACATCTGGTGGAACCAGCAGGTTCAAGCTGCCTACACAGGTAGGAGAAATCTCACTGCCCCTTTCTCATAAGGAGCAAATACATTTTACACCAAATGGCTTCCTTTTAAAGTATCTGTGCCTGGTGAGATATTCTACAGACGGTGAAGAACATGCCTCATTCAGTGAGATGATGATGCTGTTGTGTCACTGTACATATCTGCTGCCTTCCGTTTTTGGTGATTTAGGTGCAAGATTCCTGCTCATTTCCCCTCTTCCCCCCACCCCCCACCCCGGCCCTGAGATGCAAAGATCAATTGTTTGCCTTATTGTGGCTCCTGAACATCCCTTTGGTGGTCTGGTAGCATATCCACCTTTGAGTGGGAAGGTGTAGGGTTCGAGCTCTGCTCCAGATAATCCCGATGAGGGGAGACCAGAAACCAGATCTCCAGCTCTGACTTCTGGATTGACATTCAGAGGGGCACTCACATTGAGTAGATGTGCCTGGTTCTCTCTTTCCCCACGCCCCCCCACCCCCACCCCACCTCACCCATAGTCCCATTTTATGGGTCGTAGGAGCCCGTAACTCCCTCCCATGGTAGAGGACTACACCCTATCAACTGGTAAAAAGGTGGTTACTGCCATGGAAGGAGCATTCACATTACTGCCTGTCAGAATGTAAATCAGCCTGCAAATCCTTTTGCATTATTCTCCAAGGAAAAAGTGTGAAGATACAACAATAACTGTTGCTCCTTTTGAGACCAAAAAGTTGAACCTACGACTTTCTTGTTCTATATGCTTCTGTGCACTAAGACATTGAGTGTTGTTAAACCAGGAAACCTTTGATTCACAAAGGTCATTTGAATTAAATTACTTCTTATTGTGAACTTGACCTTATACTTCTTGGTACTTTCCTTGAATGTGGCAGCTGTGTTCTTTCCCCCACCTTCATGGCCTGTTGAAAACATCTCATCTCTTTGTTTCTGCTCTTCACAGGGAGATGGGGAGTGATTCGACAGGGTCTCAGCAACCCCTGGATTCCAGATGGTTGGAAATGGGGAGGAATTGTATCACAACACTGCCCAGTTTGGACGGAGTTCTTCATCAATTAGAGACAAACTGGAAAAATTGTTCTGCACTGAATAACAAATTTGCTTCAAGAATCACAGAGAAACTGGGCCACCATGACTATTTCAAACTGTTTGTTGTTCGGTTTCTTACCAATCCCACAAGATAATTCAGCAATGGTGCAGGATCCTTCATTAACTGATTTAATCTGGTTAGACTAAGTGATTCTTTGAATTCACATACCAGCAGATAACCTTGATTTACAGTTAAACCCTGGAAAAAATTGGGAACCACGTGTAACCCAGGATCCTCGCATCTCTCCCTGGAAAGGGAAGATACTGAATTTGAAGCATGTGTGGTGATCTGGTTGAAATCTAGTTGCAGAGTGTCTAGAACACATCGTGGAGCCTTGAGTTGCATCAGACTTGATCCTAGTTACTGCCTTCAGGACTGCTCAGAGTGATCCGACAGGGTATCCTTAGCCCTTGGATACCAGATGGATGGAAATGGGGAGGAATCATATCTCAGCACTGGTTCATCTTGTCTTGGAGCTTACCATAACTTACTGATCCCAATGGATGTCAATAGACTTTCAGATTCAGCTCGGCATTCCATCATGTGTACCTTCCATATTAGTCTGATCTTGTCGGCCATTCCTATTTTCGATAACGTCATCAATTCTTTGTCAAAGAAAAACAAAATGTTGTAACCCAAAATTTAATGGGGGACTTCTTCCAATTTCCTGTCATGACTCCAGTGGGACGCCCTGTGGAATTTCAGGCCTGTGTATTTCACTTCTAACTTCATCACCAAGAAATTGGTGCAAAGCAGAATTTGTAGATTTTCAATATTTTTGAAGTAGTGGACATCAATGACTATTTCAGGTTTTTTTGGCCTCAGCCAGCACTTGGCCAAGAAGGCAAGTGTTGGAAAAGGTTCTGCATTCTACCAGCCAATTTACGATTTTCTCTCTTCATCTTCGAGTGGTGGCTCCTGCTGGGATACAGTTCCAGAGATGTTAATGAGCATCCCACTCCTCACCAAAGTGACTACTGTGAACATAGATTGTCAATAGGTTATTCACCATGGAGGCATCATCCATACACGCCCACTTTGCAGCAACGGTCACTGGATTGTGATCCGGAACAGGAATTCGTTGCAGTTCAGGCTTTTAAAATGTTCTTTGTTTCAACAGTTGTATGGCTTCCACTCTAGAATTCTGTCACTCTAGAATTGGCCTTTATAGCCACTCCAGGCACTGCTCCACAAACCACTGACCACCTCCATGCGCTTACCCATTGTCTCTCGAGACAAGGAGGCCAAAGAAGATGGCTTCCCATGAGCAGAATTTACCCTGTCCAACACGCCTACTTATGAGCTGCGCCCTTGCAGAGGCTAAAAGAGACAACTACCTTAACTCTGTTATATTGAATATTGCAATTTATGTAGGATTCCCACAACTTTCTTTTAACAGCTCAAAGGTGGAAATAGCAAATGTTAAACCGGCCTTGCACAGGCTAAAATCACTACTGTATTATTTGCACATTAGCAGAGGCATCAAGCATTTGGCATAAACTATAAAATGAGGTTATATTCTTGTACTCAAACTTCACGGCCTGTTAATGTCCAAAGACCAATTTGTTTTCTCGTTTTTTAATGTGTTCTTTAGCACATATAAAGGGCTTCAATTAGAAGTCTTTTCTTCTTTCAACATTTAACATCTCCTGAGAAAGCACTCAAAAATATTCTATGTCTTCTTCCTGATTGAGATTGGGCTTTTATTGGTCCATCCCCAGACCTAAGGGAACTAAATCTTTCTCTGAAGATGAATATTATAGTATATGGGCCTGAATTTTAAAAGAAAAGTTGATTTCCAGGATGTGGGTTTCATTCATTAGACCCAGTATTAATTGCCCATCCCTATTTGCCCTGAGAGCGTGGTAATGAACCTTCCTCTTGAACTAACTGGTAGTGGTTTGATACAACTGAATGGCTTGCTAGGCCATTGCAGAGGGCAATCAAGTGTCAACAATAGGGGGTTATAGAGACATACAGTCGTACAGCATAGAAGCAGGCCCTTCGGTCCACCGTGTCCATGCCGACCATAATGCCTATCTATACTAATCCCACCTGCCTGCATTAATTCCATATCCCTCTATGCCTTGCTCATTCATGTATCTGTCCAGATGCCTCTTAAATGTCACTACTGTTCCTGCCTCCACCACCTCCTCAGGCAGCTCATTCCAGATACCCACTATTCTTTGTGTGAAAAATTTACCCCTTTGATCCCTTTTAAACCTCCTCCCTCTCACGTTAAATCTATGCCCTCTAGTTTTAGTCACTCCTACCATGGGAAACAGACTCTGGCTATCTACCCTATCTATGCCTCTCATAATTTTATATACCTCTATCATGTCCCCTCTCAGCCTCCTTCGCTCCAGGGAAAACAGACCCAGCCTATCCAATCTCTCTTTATATCTCAAGCCCTCCAAAACAGGCAATATCTTGTGAATCTTTTCTGCACCCTCTCTAGCTTAATCACATCTTTCCTGTAGTGTGGCGACCAGAACTGCACACAGTACTCCAAATGCGGCCTAAACAACGTTATGTACAACTGTAACATGACGCCCCAACTCTTGTACTCAATGCCTCGGCCGATGAAGGCAAGCATGCCATACGCCTTCTTCACCACCCTGTCTACCTGTGTTGCCACTTTCAGGGAACTATGTACTTGCACCCCAAGGTCTCTCTGCTCAACAACACTCCCCAGGGCCCTGCCATTCACTGTATATGCCCTGCCCTGGTTTAACTTCCCAAAATGCATCACTTCACATTTGTCTGTGTTAAATTCCATTTGCCAATCCCTTGCCCACTTTCCCAGTTGATCTATATCCTGTTGTAACCTTAGACAACCTTCTTCACTGTCCACTATACCACCAATTTTGGTGTCATCTGCAAACTTACTAATCATGCCTCTTACATTCACATCCAAGTCATTAATATATATGACAAACAACAGAGGGCCAGCACCGATCCCTGCGGCACACCACTGGTCACCGGCCTCCAATCTGAAAAACAACCCTCCACTACCACCCTCTGCCTCCTATCACCAAGCCAATTTTGTATCCAATTTGCGAGCTCACCCTGGATCCCATGTGTTTGAACCTTCTGGACCAGCCTACCATATGGGACCTTGTCAAAGGCCTTGCTAAAGTCCATGTAGACAATGTCCATCACCTTGCCCTCGTCAATCCTCTTGGTCACCTCCTCAAAAAACTCAGTCAAATTCGTGAGACATGATTTCCCACGCACAAAGCCATGCTGACTATCCCCAATCAGACCATGCCTTTCCAGATGCATATAAATCCTGTCTCTCAGAATCCCTTCCAATAACTTTCCCACCATTGATGTAAGGCGCACCGTCCTGTAGTTCCCTGGCTTATCCCTGCTGCCCTTCTTAAATAAAAGCACAACATTAGCTATCCTCCAGTCTTCCGGTACCTCACCTGTGGCTAACGATGATACAAAAATCTCTGCCAGGGCCCCAGCAATCTCCTCCCTTGCTTCCCATAGCATCCTAGGATACACCTGGTCAGGCCCTGGGGATTTATCCACCTTAATGCACTTCAAGACCTCCAACACCTCCTCCTTTGTAATGTTGATATGCTCCAGGATATTGGTGTTCCCTCCCTTGAACTCATTAGCTTCCATGACCTTCTCCATGGTAAATAGGGATGAGAAATATTCATTTAAGACCTCCAGGGTTCTCCAGGACTCCCCCATAACTCCAGCAGAACCCCTAGGGAAACAGGGAAAACAGTCCATTTTAGCCATTTACACATTTCCACTAGTCTCACACCAAAGTTACTGTAGGAGACCAGGAGAAGCACAATGGAAATTTCAGGCCTATGTGTCCTATTTTCCTTTGTTTGTTTTGGCAAGAAATATAAAAACATATAAAAACAAACAGGAAGAGCTTCTACGGGTGTATAAAAAGGAAGAGAGTAACTAAAGTAAGTGTGGGACCCTTAGAGGATGAGACTGGGGAATTAATAACAGGGAACAGGGAAATGGCAGATAATTTAAACCAATATTTTGCCTCAGTTTTCACGGTGGAGGACACTATAAACATCAAGCAATAATAGATGAGCAAGGTGTAAATGGGAGGGAAGAACTTGTAACAATCTCTATCACGAAGGAAAAGGTGCTGGACAAGCTGATGGGACTAAAGGCAGACAAGTCGCCAGGACCTGATGGCCTGTATCCAAAGGTTTTAAAAGAAGTGGCTGCAGAGATAGTGGAGGCATTGGTCATAATATACCAAAACTCATTGGATTCTGGTAGGGTACCAGAGGATTGGAAAACCGCTAATGTGATACCACTATTCAAGAAAGGAGGAAGACAGAAAGCAAGAAACTATAGACCAGTTAGCTTAACATCATTGGGAAAATACTAGAGTCCATTATTAAGGAAGAAATAGCAGGACATTTAGAAAAACATAATGCAATCAAACAGAGTCAAAGTGGTTTTATGAAAGGGAAATCAGGTTTGACAAATTTGTTAGAGTTCTTTGAGGATATAACAAGCAGAGTGGATAAAGGGGAACTGGTAGATGTCGTGTATTTGGATTTTCAGAAGGCTTTCAATAAGGTGCCACATAAAAGGTTATTGCACAAAGTAACAGCTCAGGGTATTGGGACTAATGTGTTGGCATGGATTGAGGATTAGCTAACACACAGAAGGTAGAGAGTCGGGATTAAAGGGTCTTTTTCAGGTTGGAAAGCTGTAACTAGTGGGGTGCCACAAGGATCGGTCCTAAGGCCTCAACTATTCACTATCTATATTAATGACTTGGAGGAAGGGACAGAGTGTAGTGCATCCAAATTTCCGGACGATACAAAAATAGGTGGGAAGACATGTTGTGGTGAGGACACAAATAATCTGCAAAGGGATATAGATAGGTTAAGTGAGTGGGCAAAAACTTGGCAGATGGAGTTCAATGTGGGAAAGTGTGAGGTCATCCACTTTGGTAGGAAGAATAAAAAGGCAGATTATTATTTAGATGGAGAAAGACTACAAAATACTGCAGTACAGAGTGATCTAGGTGTTCTTGTACAGGAAACACAAAAGGTTAGCATGCAGGTGCAGCAAGTAATTAGGAAGGCAAATGGAATTTTGGCGTTTATTGCTAGGGGGTTAGAGTTTAAAAATGGGGAAGTCTTGTTACAGCTGTACAGGGTGTTGGTGAGGCCACACCTGGGGTATTGCTTACAGTTTTGGTCCCCGTATTTAAGGAAGGATATACTAGCATTGGAGGCAGTTCAGAAAAGGTTCACTCGCCTGATTCCTGGCATGAAGGGGTTATCTTATCAAGAATGGCTAAACATGTTAGGCCTTTACTCATTGGAGTTTAGAAGAATGAGAGGTGATCTTATTGAAACATAAGATTCTAAGGGGGCTTGAGAGGGTAAGTGTTGAGAATATGTTTTCACTAGTGGGGGAGTCTCGAACTAGGGGACATAGTTACAGAATAAGGGGTCACACATTTAAAACTGAGATACAAAGGAATTTCTTTTCTCAGAGGCTGGTGAATCTCTAGAATTCTCTACCTCGGTGAGTTGTGGAGGCTGGGTTATTAAATGTATTTAAGGAGGAGGTAGATAGATTTTTGAAATCTTGGGGAGTTGAGGGTTATGCAGAGCAGGCCCGAAAGAGGTGTTGAGACCTGGGACAGATCAGCCATGATCTTATTGAATGGCGGGGCAGGCTTGAGAAGTTGAATGGGCTACTCCTGCTCCTATTTCTTATGTTCTTATGTTGAAGCTGGAGAACTGAGTCATGACTAAAGAGACAATGGAAACATTTTTTATTTCATCGCTGAAAGCAGTGACCGAGAGAACATTCTGGAACTCAATAACATCGTAAACAGTATAGAGAAAGTAAATTCAGAACACCAAATTAAAACATGACAGTTGGATAAGCTGTATCAGAAAAAAAGCATATGGAATTCTACGTTTTATTAATGGGGCAAGAAGTAGAAAATCAAAGAGATTACCTTAAACCCGTGCAAACCAGTTTGAATATTGGCGTAGATTTTCAATTTGCCGCCTAGGCATTAAACTAGGGATGTTGGTTGGTCGTCTGTTACAGAAACTGCACAAATTTTATTTCTATGAATTTCAACAATGATGGGGTGAAGGGTGGGATGGGGCAGTGGGGAGGGGTTGGTGACCCAAAACTCCGACACATTGACAACCGCAGGGAAAACGAGTTGACCAGGTGTAAATCCTGCTTGACACCTCAAATGGGGAAGTTAGCCATTGTTGCTATGACTACCAACAAAATGGAAACACAAGTTATTTTTATTGGCCAGTGCCTTCAAATATCATTTTTCAAACAATCAGTTTTCTGAGAATCTTCTCTCTGGCTAGTCGGCAATAGACCAGTCACGACATAACACCCCCATGAGGAGATTATTGTGCTCAGAGATGGTTGGTAGTGTTATGGGCTAGGCCTGCAATCCTTTCCAGCTTTATGGGGGGAAAAAAAGACCTAAAGCTCACAGCACTCATTGTCCGGACCTGGACTCTGACGTCACTGACAATAATAAAGAACGACTCCATGTTCCTCCTGTTTTCATTTTCTCTGCTCCTTTAATATAGTCTGCACTGGCCCGTATGCAACTAATATGATTGATATTTAATCCAACTTACACTGTCACCACATCAGTGCATTAAACATAAAGGCCTTAGGCTTGTCTTCTGATGAATCATGCTGACCTCTGCTGATCCTCAAATAGTTTGAACATATGAATACTCAGAATTCATGCCTCATTCTTCTTAAGAGATGTTATGTACAAATCTGAAGTCATGATTTGCACAAAGGATGTGTCTTAAAGCGGCACAGCTTTCACCAAAAAATGTTCAGCAAACACAATTGTAAAAAAAATTAACAAAGCTGCTATGTGATTACTTGAATTGAAGTTTTTCAATGTGTCACTCATGCATGCCACAAATGGTACACAATATTCTGGCTTTTCTTCCTCCCTGCTCAAAAATGATTAGCCACTCACTTTTTCTTGAAGATAGTGCACCTTTAATTCTTCAGATTCTTTGTATAAGTAAAACATTTATTTTCCCCTCTTCTCCCCTGCTAGCACTGACTCACGCTGCATTACAGTACCATAGACTTTGGCAACCCTTCATTCTCCATCAGCAAGCCTGATTAATGGTATGTGTGGGCAGTGGGGTGGGGGGCTGGTGTTAGGAGGTTGTAGACATCAGAGCCCCACTTAACATCCTCGAGCCTTGTTTCCCAGCAGAGTTTGCTGCAGAGTGATCAGGATTGGGAATTCCGACTAATAACCCAAGGGTACTGTGACTAACTGTACAGTCCAACTGCTCCTCTAACTGAGGTTAGCAAACTCAGCACAGCCTGGAGATAAACCATGAGACCCTCCTGGTTTGCATGGCTCAGGCCCACTGAAAAGTGCATTTATGGACTGACTCATTAGGGTTAGCCCCAACACTTGATATTTTTGGCACGGGTGCAGAGATGTCACCACAACCTACATGAGATTGTTAAGCTACTTAAAATGTTCGCCACAATTGCATGGGGGGGCAGGGGAAGTGCTGTTTATCGCAAATTCATGACTGCTGCTGGAAGCAGATCTGCGGACATCAGCTAAGGATACAGCTGTGATTTCCCGCCCCTCCTGGGAGGAGGTAATGGAGTCTTGTTGCCATCTATTGAAATGTATCCTAGCAAGGACTCAACATTTTCAGGGGAGGTGATGGGGAAGAAAACGGGGTGAGAAAAGAAAAAGTCTTTAGGTGGTCATTTCCTGTTGTGTGCTGCTAGAAAACAGTTCAATTTTTCCACAAGTCTTTCGAAACTGTACAATGAGCATTCTACTATCCCACAGAAAGTAGTAGTAAACTTTTGCTCTATCTAACCACAGATATAAGATGTCTATCCAAATACTAACATAATGTAACTTGTTTCTATCCAGCATATTTTTAAAGTTATTCAAAGCTGTGCACTTTTTTTAGAATCATGTTTGTTGTGTGACAGTTTGCTTCACTGTTACTGACTGCTGCCGTTTCTTTTGCCGGTACCGGAGTTAAAATCACCACAAGGCTCAGCAATTTTCATTCCTTGTTCCCAATCTCACTGGTATTATTGTGTGTCATTCACTTGTGCAACCAAGTGAGTCACTGAGCTCTTTCTTACTGACCTGCAGTGTGTAATTCCTCCCTCCCCCGCTTCTTAGTCAATTTCAATAACAGGGCATCCCAACAAATTACAGGAATTTACAGAGAAATAAGATATGTGATGGCACACACAAGTGGGTTTTGGGCCTTGCAGGCAAAGGAGATTTGTTTCCATTAAACGTTGTTCCCTATTGTGAACATTAAAACTCCATTAAGCCTGCTCCTTCCACAGGCAATCGAGGATTCTACATCACTTATTTAGTCTCCTAAAGACATAAATATCCAACCTCTTGGCTACAGGGGCTGAATCGTGGTGGCACAACCATGAAGTGGGCCTAAGGTTCCCAACCCTCCAAGATTGTTGTGAAATCTCCAGAAATTGAAGACAGCACTTTGAAGGAGTGCAGTCTGGACCATGGCACCAATGGATATGGGACTGTACAGGAGGGAACAGCAAAGTGCAGAAATGCAGTAGCTATAGGCGATTCCATAGTTAGGGGAGAGATAGGCATTTCTGTAATGATTATCGTGAGTTCTGCATGGGATGTTGCCTCCCTAGTGCCAGGGTAAAGGACATCACTGAGAGGGTGCAGGATATTCTACAGGGGGAAGGAAGTGAGCTAGAAGTTGTGGTACCAACTACATAGCAAGGGCAGGTATTGAGGTCCTATGATCAGATTTTCAGGAGCTCGGGAGGAAGTTAAAGGGTAGGACTTTGAAGGTAGTAATCTCTGGATTGCTCCCAGTGCCACGCACTAGCGAGAGTAGAAATAGGAAGATAGGGAGGATCAATGCCTGACTTGAAGCACGGTGCAGGAGGGAGGGTTTCAGATTCTTGGGGCATTGGAACCAGTTCTGTGGCAGAAGGCACCTATTCAAAAGAGACAGGTTGCAGCTCAACAGGACTGGGACCAATGTCCTCGCAGGGAGATTCGCTAGTGTGATTGGGGATGGTTTAAACTAAATTGGCAGGGGGATGGGCAGCAGCATATAGAAGTAGAAAAGAGGAATAACATGCATAATGTGAGAGTGTTAGTCCTAGAGAGCGGAGTAGTTCCATATTAGATGAGAGTGGACTGAGAAGGACTACAAGAAAAGCGAAGACAGGATTACGAGGCGTGTGTAAACAAACAAAGTCTGGTGAATAAGGTTGGTGAGCTACAAGCACAAACAGCAGTAAGGGAATATGATGTAGTGGCAATAAGAGAAACGTGGCTTAAAATGGTGAGGGCTGGGCACTTAACGTACAAGGATATAAAGTGTTCAGAAAAGATAGAGAAGTAAAAAATGGAGTGGGGTGGCAGTACTCATTAGGGAAGAAATTGTAGGGTTGGAAAGGGAGGATGTCCTTGAGGGGGCAAGGACAGAATCTATTTGGTTAGAGTTGAGAAGCAAAAAAGGTACGATTACACTACTAGGGGTATTCTATAGGCCTCCAAATGGTGAGAAAGATAGAGGAGCAAATCTGCAGCAAAATCACAGAGATGTGCAAGAAGTATAGAGTGGTGTTATAGGAGGACTTTAATTACCCAAATATTGATTGGGATAATGTAGAGGCAAAGGAGGGGGAGGAATTTCTGAAATGTGTTCAGGAGAACTTCCTTGATCAGCGTGTTCTCAGCCCAAATAGAAGGGAGGTATTGCTGGGTCTGGTGCTGGGAAATCAGGTGGGGCGAGTGAACCAAGTATCTGTCAGGGAGCACTTGGATAAGAATGATCATCGTATCGTAAAGTTTAGACTAGTAATGCACAAAAGCAAGGAACAAAATATGGTAGAACATCTAGATTGGAAGAGGGCTAATTTCAATGCGATGAGAAGGGATCTAACCAGGTAAAATGGAACCAAAACTTGATAGGAAGAGCTGTATTGGAACAATAGGTTATCTTTAAGGAAGAGATGCTTCAGGTGCAGGCTAGGTAGATTCCAACAAGGGCGAAAGTTAAGGGAAACAGAAACAAGGCTCCTTGGAAGATGACAGAGATAGAGATTATGATTAAACAAAAAAGAGGGTATATGATGCATGTCAGGTGAATTTTTTGAGTGAGAACCAACCCATGTGCAATAGGTTGAGAGGGGAGGTGAAGAGGAAAATAAGACTGGCAAAGAGAGAACATGAGAATAGAATGACAGTCAACGTAAAAGGGAACTCAAAAATCTTCTACCAACATGTAAATAGTAGTGAGAGGTGAAGTGGGGCTTATTGGGAACAAAGAGGGTAATATATGCTTAGAGGCACAGGGCATTACGTAGTGTTCACTAGGGAAGTGGAATCTGACAAAATATCGGTAGAAGCAGAGTAGAGGAAATGGACAGGGTAAAAATTAAGAATGAGGAGTTACTGGAAAGGCTGGCTATGCTTAGGATAGATAAGACATCTGGTCTGGATGGCTTGCATCCCAGGTTGCTAAAGGAAGTGGGGGTGGAGATAAAGGAAGGGCTTGACATAATCTTCCAATTTTCCCTGGATAGGGGGGAGGTGCCAGAGGATTGCAGAGTGGCAAATGTGACACCCTTATTCAAGAAAGGGTGTAAGGACAGTCCTAGCAACTACAGGCCAGTTAATTTAATATCAGTGATGGGTAAGGTTTTAGAAACAATAATCGGGGGGTGGGGGGCGCAGAATCAAAAGACAATTGGAGAGATTTGAGTTAATTAAGAATAGCCAGCATGGATTTGTAAAAGGTAGATCGTGCTTGACTAACTTAACTAAATTTTTTGATTAAGTAACAGAGAAGGTTGATGAAGGGAATGCAGTGGATGTTGTTTATATGGATTTTAAGAAAGTATTTGATAAGGTGCCACATAAAATGCTGGTTAACAAAATTGAGGCTCGTGGAATAGGAGGGTCAGTATCAATGTGGATAAACAATTGGCTCAAGGGCAGAAAACAATGAGAAATAGTAAATGGCTGCTTTTCAGACTGGAGGATAATAGACACTGGTATTCCCCAAGGGTTAGTGCTGGGACCACTTATATTTTGCTATATATAAATGACTTGGATCTTAGAATGTAGACTAGAATTTCAAAATTGTCCAATGATACCAAACTTGGAGGTGTGGCAAACAGTGAGGATGATATGAATTGCCTGCAAGAGGCCATAGATAGGCTAGCAGAATGGGCAGACAGGTGACAGATGGAATTTAATACTGACAAGTGTGAGATGATGCATTTTGGCTGAAGGAATAGGGAGAGGCAATATATACTAAATGGCACAGTTCTAAAGACTGTGCAGGAACAGAAGGAACTGGCTGTTCATGTGCACATATTTTTGAATGTGGCAGGACATATTGAGAGAATGGTTCGTAAAGATAGATAGAAATTAGATGAGGATAGTGCAGTTGATGTGGTCTACATAGATTTTAGCAAGGCTTTTGACAAGGTCCCACATGGCAGACTGGTTAAAAATAAAATCCCATGGGATCCAGGAAAATGCAGCAAGGTGGATAAAAAATTGGCTCAGTGGCAGGAAACAAAGGGCAATTGTTGACGGGTGTTTTAGCGACTGAAGGGCTGTTTTCAGTGGCGTTCCATAGAGCTCAGTACTGGATCCCCTGCTTTTTGTGGTGTATATTAACGATTTCTTTCTTTCTTTTGGGCCTCCTTATCTCGAGAGACAATGGATACGCGCCTGGAGGTGGTCAGTGGTTTGTGAAGCAGCGCCTGGAGTGGCTATAAAGGCCAATTCTGGAGTGACAGGCTCTTCCACAGGTGCTGCAGAGAAATTTGTTTGTTGGGGCTGTTGCACAGTTGGCTCTCCCCTTGCGCCTCTGTCTTTTTTCCTGCCAACTACTAAGTCTCTTCGACTCGCCACAATTTAGCCCTGTCTTTATGGCTGCCCGCCAGCTCTGGCGAATGCTGGCAACTGACTCCCACGACTTGTGATCAATGTCACACGATTTCATGTCGCGTTTGCAGACGTCTTTATAACGGAGACATGGACGGCCGGTGGGTCTGATACCAGTGGCGAGCTCGCTGTACAATGTGTCTTTGGGGATCCTGCCATCTTCCATGCGGCTCACATGGCCAAGCCATCTCAAGCGCCGCTGACTCAGTAGTGTGTATAAGCTGGGGGTGTTGGCCGCTTCAAGGACTTCTGTGTTGGAGATATAGTCCTGCCACCTGATGCCAAGTATTAACGATTTGGACGTAACTATAGGGAGCATGATCCCTGAAGGTAGCAGGACAGGGTGATGAGGTGGTTAAGAAGGCATATGGAATTCTTTACTTTATTAGCCAAGGTATGGAATACCAGAGCAGGGTGGTTATGCTGGAACTGTATAACTCATTGGTTAGGCCACAACTTGAGTTTTGTGTGCTGTAGGCCCTGAAAGGTTGATCAAGGAACGCTTTATACCCAGCATGCTCTAAGACAGCTAACAATAAGCGCAGAACTTGCTGAAGTAAGCTAACAGACATGTTGAAGCTTGTGGTTAGGAATATGTGACCGTTAGACTAGATTGTTGAACAAGAACAGATAAAAGAGGAACAGATATAGGGGAATGAATGGTGGTTATTGTAAACAAGTCTGGACTTCTGTCCAGGTGGCTAAATGGCTAATGCTTGCCAAAGATGAGATAATGCTTGAAAATTTGTGCAAAACAAGATCATGTGAGTAATGGGTTGAGCAAGGAGCCTTCAAACAATATATAAGGGTTAACACTTGAGGGTATTCTTGGCGAGAACCCAGGAGCAACTCTCGAAGGTAGGACCCTAAGTCTGGAGGCTCAGTGATCAACCGTGACAAGAGTCTGATCACCTCTGTGTTGATGGGTAGTATCTTGTACAAGAAGTGAGACTTGTACTTATTTGGTGTCTAAATAAAACTGTTGTAAGCATTTGTATGCTTTAAGTGATTTTAGTACTAATAAAATGAAGTTATATCTTTGTCTGTCACGTCAGTTGGTACCCTACAGAGAAAAAGGGTCAACAGTGCAGTTCTAGTCACCTCATTACAGAAAGGATGTAATTGCACTAGAGAGGGTACAGAGGAGATTTACGAGGATGTTGTCAGGACTTGAAAAATGCAGCTATGGGGAAAGATTGGAGAGGCGGCTGAGGTTGTTCTCCTTGGAACAGAGAAGGCTGAAGGGAGATCTGATTGAAATGTACAAAATTTTGAGGGCCCTGGCTAGAGTGGAGATGAAGGGTCTATTCACCTTAGCAGAGAGATCAGTGATGTTGGGGCATAGATTTAAACTGATGGGTAGAAAAATTAGGAGATGAGGAAAAACTTTTTCACCCAGAGAGTGGTGATGGTCTGGAATTCACTACCTGAAAGGATGGTTGAGACAGAACCCTCAAATCATTCAAAAGGAGTCTGGATATGCACCTCAAGTGCCATAATCTGCAGGGCTATGGACCAAATGCTGGAAGGTGGGATTATAATAAGTGGGCCAAGTGGCCTCTTTCTGTGTCTTAAACTTTCTATGATTCTCTTCTATAAAGCATATGGGGTCCTGGTTTCATAAATAGAGGCATAGTGTAGAAAAGCAGGGAAGTTATCCTGAACCTTTATAAAGCTCTGGTTAGGCTCCAAGTGGAGCATTGTGTCCAGTTCTAGTCACCACATTTTAGGAAGAATGTGAGGGTCTTTGAGAGGGTGCAGAGGAGATTTACCAGAATGGTTCCAGGGATGGGGGATTTTAGTTACAATATTAGGTTGGAAAAGCTGGGTTGTTCTCCTTAAAGCAAAGGAGCATGAGGGGAGATTTGTTAGAGGTGTACAAGATTTTGACAGCCATAGATAAGTTAGGCAAGGAAAAACTGTTCCCATTAACTAATAGTACAAGGACTTGGGGACACAGATTGAAAGATTTGGGCAAAAGATGCAGGGGGAATATGAGGAAGAACTTTTTTACGCAGCAGGTGGTAATGACCTGGAATTCGCTGTCCACAAGGACGGTGGAAGCAGACACAGTCAATGACTTCAAAAGGAAATTGGATGGCCACTTGAAGGAAATAAACTTGCAGGGCTACAGGGATCGAGTGGGGGAGTAAGACTGACTGGATTGCTCCGTGGAGAGCCAGCATGGACTCGATGAGCTGAATGGCCTGCTTCTGTACTGTCATTGACTCTATGACTGGCAGACAGGACTTTGCCACCAACATTAAAGTTGGTGGTGAACCTGCTTCCACCTAGCCCGGGCATCTGACCCACATTTTACAGGTCCCCAGGCTTTAATTGTCCTGAGGCGGGACTTCCACCCATTTGAGGGAAGAGGTCCTGCCCCAGTGAGCTGCCAGCCAATCTACAGCCCAGCCGACATCATGGAGCCAGGACCTCAGGTAAGTTGGGCTTGCCTCACCGGGTGGATGGTTGGTCGTGGCGGCAAGGCAAGTGTAGTCATTTGGGGGGAATGGGGGGTGTCTTGAGTCCCAGGGGTAGGTTGGGAGGTAGGGGCGACCCTTGATCGGGCACCCTGTTCCCGACTGCCATGGCACCACCCCAGTGCGCTGAAAGGCCAGCAGCTATCACTGGGCGGCCTTTCGCGGCCCCAGCACGCCCGCTTTCCATGGGTAAAATAGCCGTGGAGCCTTGATCGGTTTGGGGTGGGCGGGCGGATGGTTCCCCCCGCCGACCGCCGTAAAGTTGGCTTGAGGTGGGAGCAGGGTGGGATGACCTCCTGGAGCCTCCTGCTCAATTTTACACCAACACCATCTCCCCCCACGCCACCATCCAACCTTCTTAGGCGGTGTAAAATTCAGCCCTATGACTCCTGGACACGTCTACGACTAAACCCAGATAAAAATTCTAGGGGCATTTAACTAAATCTTGTACTTTAAAAAATTTTCTTTTGAACATTTTCTTTGTTATAAAAGTAGTGGAGATGAGTGGGTGCTTGGCGATAGGACGTCATGTGATGAAACTTCCAGGAATGCATTCAACCACAGCTGGCACCCTTAAGTGGGCCAAAGCAACCTCATGGACAAGTTTTCAACATCAATACTCAACGTATTGACAGGCCGGGGTAAAAGTGCTCATGAGGTGGATTCAGCCCACGGACTGTACGCCTCACAAGGCAGTCATAAGGAAAAACGCCATATGAACAGTGAACAGAAAACTCCAAAATTTTCACATAGCCAATGTTCAACTTTGGAATGCTTTCCTCTGTGGAGAACACTGCTGCAGAACATTGTGTCCTATGAGGAGAATTTCACATATCCTTGTGAATACATATGCCTATAACCAAGACTTTCAACCCAACCAACTGTTTATCCAACTCCCTTTTGAGCCCCAAACTCTTCTGCTGGGAGTCAGGCCACCATATTCATTGCTCTTGTCAAGAGAAAAAAGTTTCATCTAATCTCTTGTCTCCCTCAAGGCTTGTCAGTGTTAAAGCTCAGTCCCTACTTATGCATTCCAGGTCCAAGTCACTAAATTGCTTGCTTACATTGTATTCCACCTTCCACACCAGTACTTCCGATATTTCTTCCTTTTTCCTCAACCAAGGATTCCCCTTCACTGTGGTTGACAGAGCCTTCAACCCATCCCATTTTCCACACTTGAGCTTTCATCCCTTCTCCTACCTCACAGACTCATGATAGGGTTCCCCTTATCCTCACCTCCCACCGCACTAGCCTCCACATTCAACAAGTCATCTGCCACCATTTCTGCCACCTCCAGCAAGACGCCACCACCAAACACATCCTCCCATCCTCTTTTAGCATTACAAAGGAATCATTCTCTCCATGACACCCTGATCCCTTCTTCAATCAGCCCAACATCCACTACCTGTCCCAAGGCACCTTTCCATGCAAGCGCAGAAGATGCAAACTTCCCTTTTGCCTCCTCCCTTCTAAACACCCAGGGTTCCATACAGCCTTCTAGGTGAAAGTGATTTACTTGTACTTCTTTCAATTTAGTATACTGTATTCACTGCCTACAATGTGGTCCCCTCTACAGGTGTTATAGGTAATTCCATAGTCAAGGGGACAAATAGGCATTTCTATAACCGTTATCATGAGTCCTACATGGTGTGTTGCCTCCCTGGTGCGAGAGTAAAGGACAACACAGAGAGGGTGCAGGATATTCTGCAGGGGGAAGGGAGTGAGCCAGAAGTTGTGGTACATGCTGGTACCAATGACATTGCAAGGGCAGGTATTGAGATCCTATGGTCAGATTTTCAGGAGCTAGGGTGGAAGTTAAAGTTATTACTCCCAGTGTTATGTGCTAGCGAGAGTAGAAATAGGAAGATAGGGACAATCAATGCGTGGCTTGGAGCATGATGTAGGAGGGAGAGCTTCAGATTCTTGGGGCAGTGGGACGAGCTCTGGGAGATTTACCAGAATGGTTCCAGGGATGGAGGATTTTAGTTACAAGGTTAGGTTGGAAAATATGGGGTTGTTCTCCTGAGAACAAAGGAGATTGAGGGGAGATTTAATAGAAGTGCGCAAGATTATTACAGGCTTCGATAAGTTAGACAAGGAAAAAGTGTTTCCATTGACAAATGGTACAAGGACTTGGGGACACAGATTGAAAGATCTGGGCAAAAGATGCAGGGGGAATATGAGGAAGAACTTTTTTACGCAGCAGTTGGTAATGACTTGGAACCTGCTGCCTACAAGGCTGGTGGAAGGGGAGCTAATCGATGACTTCAAGAGGAAGTTGGATGGCCACCTGAGAGAAATAGACTTGCAGGGCTATGGGGATCGAGCAGGGGAGTGGGACTGACCGCATAGCTCCGTGGAGACCAGTATGAAATCGATGAGCCAAAAGGCCTCCTTCTGTGCCATAAATGGCTTTATGACTCGATGACCAAACGCAGTTTGGATGATCACTTTGCTGAACATTTCCATTCAGTCCACAAGTATGACCCCAAGCTTCCAGTTGTCTTTCATTTTAATTCACCGCCCTGCACCCCCTCTGACCTCGGTCCTCGCCCTCCGACATAGTTCCAATGGAGTTCAACAGAATCTCGAGGAACAGCACCTCATCTTTTGTTTTGGCACTTTCCAGCATCTGGGCTCAACATCGTGTTCAACAATTTCAAATCATATCCACTGCTCCCATTTTGTTCAGACAGTAAGTGCTGGCAATGATTCTGATGATGCTATTTACACCTGCTCTGCACTCAAATTTTGTTTCTTTACATGTCCCATTTCATCCCTTGCCCCATCATCCCTCATTTAATCTTTCCTGCCTTCCACCCTATCACAGACCTTTCCTTTTGTTTTTCCTACCCTTTCCCCACTTCTGTGTTTGTTTACAACCTGTCATATCTGTAACATTTCCCAGTTCAGCCTAAAGTTCATCAATCTGACACACTAACTGTTTCTCTTTCCACAGATGCTGCCTGATCTTCTGAGTATTTCAAGCATTTGCTGCTTACATTGACTTCTTCTCAGCCTCTCCGCTTTTTAAAGGCCTGCAACATGTCTCCTTTCAGAACTCCCCTGCTCTTCTTCAAAATAGTGTCATGGGATCTTTTACATCCACCTGAGAGAGCAGATGGGTACTCGGATTATTGTCTCATCCGAAATATTGCACATCTGATGGTGTAGCACTGCCTCAGTACTGCACTGAAGTGTCAACCTAGATTGTGTGCTGAAGTTTCTAGAGTATGACTTTGCCCTCTGACCTTTTAATATTACAATGGCAAAATAATTAAGGAAAGGCTAATACTACAAATAGAAACTGAGTAAAGTCATACTGCATAAATATCACAGGCGCAGCTAATTGTTTTAGTTTAATGATTGTCATGCAGACCCCCACCTGTCAAAAATGAGGCATATTAATTTTGTCATATGAACATTGATTTTAAACTGTTGCTGGAGTGAGGAAATGACTTGTTAAACAGATCAGCAGTGGCTAGAAAAGACATTTACCTACCAACAGACAGTGATTGTGGAGACAAAGGACCATTCCCTGACACATTCAACCCACAATGGACTTTGATCACCAGACATTGAAGGTGAGGAAGCTCACATTCTAGGATGACTGCTAAGATGGCCGAATCCACAAACAGACGTGGTCAAACCAGCTCGTCACATGACTAACCTGCTGGGCAATCTGAGTTTTTTTGAATTGTACAGACAGTTTGACAGAGAAAGACTGTTTGCTCCTGGACTGAGAAGACCTCTCCTGTCTGCTCCCATCTCTTTCTCATGGAACTCCAAACCCACTGAAGACACGTGAACCTCAAGAGAGAAAAGTCTCCAACATCGAACACGGTTTAAGAAGAACACAGGGCCCCAACAAAAAGCAAGACCTACCTACAATCAAAGACTCTATCGCGTGTGCATGTGCGTATTGTAGGCATTAACCGAATTAGAGTTTAAGTTTAATAAAGTTCAGCCTTTCTTCTTTAAACCTAAGAAAACCTGTTTGGCTGGTTTCTTTGTCTTATAATTGGAAAGCAGTGAACAAGGATTCACCAAGGGGGAGCTAAAAACACAGTGTGTTTAAAATTAAACCCTATTATGGTAACACCAAGTGAGGGCTGAGAGGGAACCCTAGACCTCTTTCTTACCTGGTTGTAACATGATGCACAGAAAGCAGTTTTCAAAACACAGGTATAATTTTTTCAAGCACCAAGAAGCATGCAAGAAATTATGTGTCAGGGCCTCCCAGGAATTGGGAAGGAGCAAGATGCTGTAGTAGTGACCTTACACTGAACTCTACCTCTTGTGAGCCAATGTGGGGAGCCTCTTCTAGCAGCCTTTCTCACACGGTCAACTCTGATATGTATTAATAACCACCGTAATTCACCGGTAAATTATCTTTGGAAACAAATATTTCATCAGGTGGCAATTAATCGATTCACATTTCTCTTGCTTCTGCTGTATAAACATCACCTCTACCAAACTTATTTCCCTTTATCGTCCAGTTAGTCCAAAGCAATTTGTGACACGCTCTAGAACATAGAACATAGAACAGTACAGCACAGTAAAGGCCCTTCGGCCCACGATGTTGTGCCGAACCTTTAACCTACTCTAAGATCAAACTACCTACCTACCCTTCATTCTACTATCATCCATGTACCTATCCAAGAGTCGCTTAAATGTCCCTAATGTATCTGCTTCTACTACCACCGCTGGCAGCGCATTCCACGCACCCACCACTCTCTGCGTAAAGAACCTACCTCTGACATCTCCCCGAAACCTTCCTCCAATCACCTTAAAATTATGCCCCCTGGTGATAGCCCTTTCCGCCCTGGGAAAAAGTCTCTGGCTGTCCACTCAATCTATGCCTCTCATCATCTTGTACCCCTCTATCAAGTCACCTCTCATCCTTCTTCGCTTCAATGAGAAAAGCCCTAGCTCCCTCAATCTTTCTTCGTAAGTCATGCTCTGATTAATTTTCCAACACTTGCCCTTCTCAAAGGGATTCCTGATGCAGGAAGCACCTGGAATAATGATTGTGTACTCAAAAGCACATAAAAGGATGGGGGAAATAATATTAAGAATTTATACAGCATCCTTCACATCCTCAGGAAATTCAAGAGTGCTTTACAACCAATAAAGTACTTTTAAATTGCAGCCACTGTTGTAATGTAGGAAAATGTGACAGTTAATTTGCTCACAGCAAGCTCCCACAAACAGCAATGTGATAAATGACCAGATCATCTGTTTTTAGTGATATCTGTTGAGAGATAAATGTTGGCCAAGACACCAGGGAGAACTCCCCTGTTCTTCTTCGAATAATGTCATGGGATCTGTAACGGCTATCATTTTGAAGTAGCACCAAAGCCGAACTTCCCTTGCAATTGCTTGCTGCTGTTTCAGGATTCCCTTTGAGAATCACCTCTGTCAGTAAACTTGCGTTTCGGACATTTTCCTCTCCAGGAATTGAAATCATAACAGGATGCCCATCCTCTGGGGGTCAAAAATGATAGGAGGTTCCATTGCTGCATAAAACTTAGAGAATATCCAAGATCACAGCATCACAGAATTGGTGCAGCGCAGAAGACCATTTGGCCCATTGTGTCAGCACCAGCTCTCCAAATGAGCATTTTACCTAATGCCATTTCCCCACCTTCTCCCCATAAGCTTGCACATTCATCTTTTCAGAAAGCAGTCTGATTCCCTTTTGAAAACCTCGATTGAACCTGCCTCCACCTATCAGGCAATGCATTCCAGATCCTAACCACTCGCTGCGCAAAAAGTTTTTTCTCATGCCCCTTTTGCTCCTTTTGCCAATCACTTTAAATCTGTGCCCTCGCTTTCTTGATCCTTTCATGAGTGGGAACAGATTTTCCCTGTCTACTCTGTCCAGACCCCTCATGATTTTGAATACCTCTACCAAATCTGTTCTCAGCCTTCAATTCTCCCAGGAAAACAGTCCCAACTTCTCCAATCTATCTTCATAACTGAAATTCCTCATCCCTGGAACCATTCTCTTGAATCTTTTCTGTACTCTCTCCAATGCCTTCACATCTTTCCTAAAGGGCGCCACCCAGAACTGGACGCAATATTCCAGCTGAATCTGAACTAGTATCTTATACAAGTTCAACATAACTTCCTTGCTCTTGTACTCTATGCCCCTATTAATAAAGCCCAGGACACTGTATGCTTTATTAACCACACTCTCAAGCTGTCCTGCCACCTTCAATAACTTATGCACATATACACCCAGGTCCCTCTGCTCCTGCACCCACTTTAGAATTGTACTCTTTATGTTATGTTGTCTCTCCATGTTCATCCTACCAAAATGAATCACTTCACATTTCTCTGCATTGAACTTCATCTGCCACTTGTCCGTCCATTTCACCAACTTGTCAATGTCCTTTTGAAAATTCTACACTATCCGCCACATAGTTTACAATTGTTCCAAGTTTCTTATCAACCGCAAACTTTGAAATTGTGCCCAGTACACCAAATTCTAGGTCACTAATATATATCAGGAACAGCAAGGGTCCCAATGCTGACCCTTGGGGAACCCCACTACAAACCTTCCTCCAGCCCAAAAAACATTAATCACTAATCTCCACTTCCTGTCACTCAGCCAATTTCATATTGATGTTGCTACTGTCCCTTTTATTCCATGAGCTATAACTTTGCTCACAAGTCTGTTGTGTGGCACTGTATCAAATGTCTGTATCAAAAGTCCATGTGCACCAAATCAGCAGCACTGCTTTCATCAACTTGCTCTGTTACCTCTTCAAAAAACTCCAGCAAGTTAGTTAAACATGATTTTCCCTTAACAAATCCATGCTGGCTTTCCATAATTAACCCGCATTTGTCCATGTGACTATTAATTTGGTCCTGAATTATTGTTGCCACTAGTTTCTCCACCACTAAAGTTAAACTGACTGGCCTGTAGTTGCTGGGCTTATCTTTACATCCTTTTTTGAATAAGGCTGTAACATTTACAATTTTCCAGTAATCTGGCACCACCCTGAGTCTAAGGAAGACTGGAAAATTATGGCCAGTGCCTCTGTAATTTCCACTCTCCCTTCCCTCAGTATCCTTGGATGCATCTCATCTGGCCCTATCTAATACCTTCTCCTTATCAATTTTAAATCCTTCTAGTGCACTAATTACCTCCTCTTTCACTGTGGCCTGGGTAGGATCTTCTTCCTTGGTAAAGATAGATGCAAAGTATTCATTTAATACCTCAGCTATTCCCCTGCCTCAATGCAGAAATCCCCCTTTTGATCCCTAATTGGCCCTTCTCTGCCCTTTTCCACCCTTTTACTATTTATATGCCTATAGAAGACTTTGTGATTCCCTTTTATGTCAGCTCTATTCATATTCTGTCTTTGCTTCTCTTATTTGCTTTTTCACTTCCCCTCTGAACCTTCTATATTCAGTGATTGAATTCTGTATCCTCAATGCCTGCTATATTTACAAAACAACACCAGCAGTAACCAGGATCCCACATTTACTATCTTAAAAATTGGATTTTTAAAAATTGTGTATTTTACTTTGTTCTTTTTTATGTGTTCATCAAGGTATTGGGATGAAGCACACCCAGGTGCCACAGGACTCAGATACCAAATAAAGCCCTATCTTTTCCAGCTCCATACAGGCCTGAACCCTAACCTCAGAACAGCACCCACTATTGCAGCACTGTGGTATCTCCCACACTGATTGTCCTTGTGCTCCATTCTGAGTGAGCGCTGGCAATTTGTGGACAGTTCAGTGCCATTGATTCACGCTTACTGGGCAGATCCCACACCAAACTCATTTCAGAGAAAGGAAACCATCCCATCGATATGGGCTGGATTCAAACCCAGGTCCCCAAAATGAAAGGGCAGCGCACTATTTTACTGGAGCACTGAATCACAAAAGTTTAATACAATTTGTATAACTTATAATTTAAAATATATAATTTTTTTTTAGATAGCTGCATATGAAATTATATTTTTAAGTACAATCAATATTCAACCTTTGACCTTTGGAGCTACAACTGGTATCCTGCTATGATGTCATAAATAAAGGGACATATCATTAGGCCTCTCAGTCAATTCAAGTTTATTGAACACAACACGATACAGAACCCTACACATGATATAAAAAAAATGTATTAATTTGCATTTGTTTCAATGTTGCAGGTAAAGTTGGCATCAAAACTTGCAGAATATTCCTTTATTGTGTCATGAAAATCTACTCACCACTGTATTCAATCCATTCTTCCTATGCAGCCATCTGGAAATGCCTCGCGAGGGTGTGGGGTTTCATTGCCTGCTGTGAACCCAGGGTTGCCAACTTTAGGTGGATGTATTCCTAGAGGTCTCATTACAAGACCTTCCACCTCCCACCACCCCATCCAGTCAAACAGCCTTTACTCCCCCAATTTCCCATAGATCTATAACCTAATAAATGAAAATATTCAAAAGAAAATGAAAAGAACACCACACAATTCTTTTAATGACTGTGATTTTTCTTCCAAAGTTGCTCACATCAGTGTGCAGGAGATTAACTTTCAATTCTTGCAGAATGCAGGACTAACCTGAAGCAATGGTGATGCTCTGTCAACACCAGTCTTTACCACCCCTCTTTAGAAGGTGTCAGAACCAAGTAAAAGGTACTGGCACATCATCCAACATCCATTTTGAGCAGGGACAGTGTTATAGCCATGCAATTGGACAGAGGTCCTGAGCGTATCCACTCCCACACAGCCAGATGATGGTCACTGCTCAGTCCAAACAGGCTCAACTCTCGGCCTAATACATGGCTGGTCTGTGTGGATCCTCCCTTCGTCAGTGAGGACAGGGTTCATGATAGGGCTATGCAAACAGAACGGTTCCACAATCAGGGGCTCTCAAGTGGATCTGGTCCCCAAAATGAACCCGTCACATAGGCATGAGTGGGTGCTGCAAGGCAAACACTGTCCCTGGTTTTGAACGGGGGTGTGGAACAAATGGTGCAGATGAATGTCCCTAGAGACACATGATATCCCCCACCCCCAAACCTATCATGATCACACCTGGTAAAGGTGGGGGTTTAGGAGGCTTCATTACGCTTGTGAGCACAGTGACTTTAGGAGCTGCACCCACCCCCACCCCCCAACCAGTCTGGACTCAATGCTCTGAGCCATACATCCAGAAATGTTTAGTTGAAAATGGGCACCAGAGGCCTTAATTTTAATAGAGCTATTTTATCCCCAGTTACTTCTGCATGTTTTGATGTGGAGGCCTTCATTACAAGGTTACTAAAGATCTTTAGCTCATTTTCATCAACAATCATCAAAAGCCCAACTATGATTCTAAACCTGCCTTGCCCCAGTTTTGCACTTGTGAAAAAACATAGATTCATATAATGATACAGGAAGAAGCAGGCCATTTACTCTATCAAAATCCTTCATGATTTTGAACATCTCTATCAGACCTCCTATTAACCTTCTTTCTGTATGGAGTACAACCCCAGCTTTTCCATTCTCTCCAAACAACTGAATCCCTCATCCCTGTCACCATTCTAGTAAATCTCCTCTGCATCCTCTCTAAATTCTTGACATCCTTCCTAAAGTGTGGTGCCCAATACAATACTCCTGCTGAGGCCTAACCAGTGTTTAATAAAGGTTTAGCATAACTTCCTTGCTTTTGTGCTCTATTCCTCTATTAATAAAGCCAAAGATCCCATATCCTTTTTTCAAGTCTTCTCAACTTGTCCTGCCATCTTCAAAGATTTGTATACATACACCCCCAGGTCTCTGCCCATTTAAAATTGTACCATTTAGTAAATATTGCCTCTTCTCATTCTTCTACCTAAAATTTAATCACTTCACACTTCTCCACGTGAAATTACATTTGCCATATGTCTGCCCAATTTACCAATCTGTCTATGCCCTCCTGTAGTCTGTTACCATCTGCCTCATTGTTTACGACATTACCTGCTGAGTGATTTACAGCATTTTCTGTTTTTTATTTTTAACCTCCATTTGAACCTGAAGTGTTTTCAAAACACAAATACAGAACTTATTTAAAAATGCCAGACGTCTGGCAGAAGACTGGCATGCTCTACGACTTGATGGGCCGAATGGCCTCCTCTGTGCCGTTATGACTTTATAAATGGGGGCCTGTGCCAGCATCATGCCTCTACTCAGCCTGCAGGAAGCCCTGTCATGATCACAGATATAATGCACATGGACAACGCTGACGGAAATGTCTGTATTGTTTTCGTTTCACTTTTTTCCCCAACTTTCCAGCAAGACGTTAAAATATTTTTTAAAAAGCAGCACTTTTGCAAACAATAAATACAAGTTTAAATAGGAAACGCATGGCACACAGGGCAGAGGTCAGAGAGCGAAGCTGCAGCTCCAGGCTTTAGCTTCCATAGAAACAACTCCACAATTTTTTCATATAAACGTTCATCGATGCTCAAATGCATCGTCGCAAAAAATTAAGGCCACTGTGCCTTTGGGTTCATGTCGTGTGTGTGCGCACTGCATTGAAGTAGTGCATTTAAAAAACAAACTGGGCGGAAAGCCATCAAGAAGCTCCCTCCTCCATCCTGGACACCTCCATCTCTGACATAATCTACTTGGGAATAAGCCTCAGCAGCTCTTCATCTGTCAGCCCATTGACCGCAGTGATGTGGTGCAGCTGCTCCAGGTAGCGGGCCTGATCTCGCATGAAGTGTGGGATGCGCGTGTTTTGCAGAATGGCGCATTTCTTCAGCTGCTCCACATCTTCAAACGAGACCTGGCGGGCAAAAAATTATTATTGAACCACTAGAGAGACAGATAAAATAGACAGCAAGATCACCATCAATGTAGTAAAGTATCCCAAGTACTTCACAGAAGCATTATCACTTAAAATTTGGCAGCAAACTGGGAGGAGAGAGAAGCAGAGAGGTTTCAAGAGGGAATTCAAGGCCTGCGGGCCTAGACAGATAAAAGCACAGATTCCAGTGTTGGGGCAAAAGAAATCAGTGGCAGAGAGTGTGTGACAGAAAAACAGTTATCAATTGGACAAGAATATCCCCCCCATTTATTTGGGTGAGATTTGAACTCAGTTGCCAGAAGTAAAAGCACAGGGTAGCAGGCTCTAAAATAATTGACTCAATGTGAAAATTAATACAACTTAAAGTGGAGAAGTGCCCCTAATTTAGCACTTATTGGCAATCACTCATTCAGCGAGGCCATAGGATGTGCATGAGGAGAAATAGATATCACATAGATATAGGAGGAACTAGCCACCTGAGGTAGGCACACAATTGAGGCAGGGTAGAGGGAACATTACTCATTGAATCATTCACTGCTTGTCCTAGAGATGGCAAAGAAGCTGATTGCTTCCTGTAAGTTCTGTCTTTCGGCCATCCATCAGAAGAGGCCCAATAACAGCGCTGTCTCAGATATCCCTTTCACTCTGTGAGCTGACATGCAAGATGGAGGGAGGAAGCTTGTCCTGTGTCTTCATACCACAGATAGAGATTCATTGCCATGATTGATCAATAGCTCCATTATTGTTCTATCATGCAACTATCAGGATGGTAGAAGGTGAACTGGATGGGGGCCATGGCTTTTTTTCGTTCCTATGTTTACAGAGAAGTGAAGCGAGTGGTGAGGTGATGATGTGGCTGAAGTACTGTGGAGCGAGGAGGCTTGGGATTGATTTACCCACTCCCCTTCATGTCTTGATGTGAACTGTACAGCACGAGGGATGGCTCTTACCGGGCATCCTGGTACAGAGGGAGGCAATGTCAATTGGAGGGAGGTCCTTAAAGAAGATTTTCTGTCATGTGTTTCATAAAGCCAGCCAAAAAAAGGGCAGAGCTAGTGGCTTGTGAAGAGACTCTTTCATGACAGAGGTTAATGGGCCACAACATTTTATGAAGAGAATGGGGCAGGGGGATGCAGGGAAGGGTCTGTGCACACCACATAATGCAGAGCCAAGATCTTTATTTAAAGAGGTAATGGCCCAATAAATTCAGGTGCATTTCATAAAGTATGTTTCATTTATTTGGACCACAGACCAACCCTGGATGGCCCCACCATCGGTTGCTGTCTACCCGATTGTGTAGGACACGATTCCGCTACGTTGGTTTATTTTTGATGTGTGTTTTGCTGCTGCACTCAGAGGGTGGTGAATCTTTGTGATTCTCTACCCAAGAGGGCTGTGGAAGCTCAATCATTGAGCATGCTCAAGACAGAAATCAAAGGATATCTGGATACTAATGACACCAAGGGATATGGGGATAGCACGGGAAAGTGGCTTTGAGTTGGATGATCAGCCTTGATCTAATTGAATGGGGGAGCAGGCTCAATGGGCTGAATGGCCTACTCCTGCTCCTATGTTCCCCCCACCCCACCCACCCAGAACCATTCGGGTTACCATGGAGAGATACTCTTCTTTTAGCAGACATAAACATCCCACCAGGTCAGACACAGTTACCTTTCCCAGTGCTGCCAGCATCTTGAAGTCAATGCTCTTCCTGTATCGAAGCAGCAGCAGCACACCATCCAAATACACCTGGTCCTTACTGAAACAGCCTGCACAGAAAAAGGAGCCAGGGTGTCAGTTAGGCAAGGTCAAGGGCGCATCGCAAATAGTAATCGCTGGCTCCAAAAACTCCTTAAAGAATTATTGACAACAGTCCCCAGTCAATGAAGGACAACTTAGGCAGATGGCAGTTAGTAATGATTCATTCAAATAACAATTGGATAGATTTCTTTCAGAAAATAATATGAGCAATTTGACACACGACATGTGGTGAGTGTAGCAATGCTTGATACATTCACAATAGGTGACATTGAACCTATGGTTCCCAAAGCTGTCCACCACTGGGGTTTTCCTCACCTCATGCCTGGGTCTGATGTAGACTAATTGATAGAAGTTGGTTGCTATGAAGAGTCAACAACTCCATTAACATTATATCCTGAGGCAATCAGCATGGTAGAAGGTGAATTAGGTCCTTTTATCATCTAGCAATTCTTATGTTCCTAATTACAATTAAAATCCTGCAGGTACAGCTTCCTCCCTGTAATTGTCTGCTGGCTCTTGCTCTGTAACCTGCAGTGAGAATGTCACAAACAATTTTATTACCTGTCCGTAGGTGCCACGCTTTGCTGTCCCAGATCTCAGTTTAAATCCATCATGAATTTGACACGGTTGACTACACCATTCCCTTCCAACTCCTCCCCACCAACATCCAGCTGGGTGGGACTAGACTCACCTGGTTCCATTTTCATCTATCTAATCATAGCCAGAGAATCACCTACAATGGCTTCTCTTCCCACCCCTGCACCGTTACATCTGGTGTCCCCCAAAGATCTAACCTTGGGCATTTCCTATTTTTCATCTATATGCTGCCCCTCAATGACATCATCCAAAAATACAGATTCAGTTTCCACATGTATACTGACAACACCCAGCTCTACCTCACCAACATCTCTTTCGCCCCCTCCACTGTCTCTAAATTGTCAGACTGCTTGTGTGACATCCAGTACTGGATGAGCAGAAATTTCCTCCAATTAAATATTGGGTCCTTGGTCCCATCACAAACTCTGCTCCCTAGCTACCAACTCCATCCCTCTCTCTGGTAATCAGACTGTTAGCAACCTTGGTGTTATATTTAACTCTGAGATGACCTTCTGATCACATAATCACACCATCACTAAAACTATTAATTTCCATCACTGTAACATTGCCCAACTCCACCCTGCCTCAGCTCATCTGCTCTTGAAACCCTGATCCATGACTTTTTTACCTCAAAACTTGACTATTCCAATGCTCTCCTGGATGGCTTCTCAGATTCCACCCTCTGTAAGCATGAGTTCCTTCAAAACTCTGTTGCCCGAGTCCTAACTTGCACCATGTCTCATTTACCTATCAGCCCTGTGCTCAATTTGAAAACACTCATCCTTGTTTTCAAATCCCTCTATGTCCTCACCCCTCGCTATCTCTAATCTCCTACAGCCCTCCAATCCTGTGAGATATCTGCATTCCTCCAATTCTTTTCCCTTAATATCCCCGAATTAATCTCTACCACTGGCAGCCATGCCTTCAGCTGCCAAGACCCTAAGCTCTGAAATTCTCTCCTTAAACCGCTGTACCTCTAATAATAAAAGCAAAATACTGCAGATGCTGGAAATCTGAAATAAAAACAAGAAATGTCGGAAATACTCAGCAGGTCTGGCAGCATCTGTGGAGAGAGAAGCAGAGTTAACGTTGCAGGCCAGTGACCTTTCATCAGAACTGGACCTCTCTACCTCTCTTTCTTCCTTTAAGATGTTCCTTAAAACCTACCTCTTTGACCAAGCTCATAATATCTCCTTATATATCTGGGTGTCAAAGTTTGCTTGATAATGCTCCTGTGAAGTGCCTTGGGATGTTTTATTATGTTAAAGGCACTATATAAATATGTGTTGCTGTATTAAAACAAGAAACGATTTGCATTCATCTACCACATTGTCATGTTGCAGGAACTTCTCAGATCACATCGAGCACAATGAAATATTTTTCAAGCTCAGTTTCAGGTAACACCCCGAAACTGCACTGAGATGATGGACCAATTAATCTGATTTTTACTGGCATTCATTAAGGGAGGAATGTTGGCCCGGACTCTGGAAGAACTTGTTGCCAGATCCACCTGAAAAAGGACACAGGGTAACATCACATCCAAAAGACGGTACCCCTCTGACAGCATAGCACTTCCCTCAGTGCGGCACTTGAGTTTCAGCCTAGATGACGGACTCATATTGGGGAATTGAACCCAAAATCCTACTTCCCAGAAGTGACAGTGCTATCAACTGACCCAAACAAAATAGCGATACTTCCCTCTTCCTCGCTACCCCAAAATTTCAGCCTTGGCTCAGGGGTAGTGCTCTTGCCTCTGAGGCAGAAGTTCCTGTATTCAAACCCCACTCCAACGATATGAACACAACCTATACTGACACTCCTGTGCAGTACTGAGGGAATGCTGCACTGTTGTAGGTGCCATCTTTCAAATGAAACATTAAATCAAGATCCTGCCTGCCTTCTCAGGCGAACATAAAAGATCCCTTGGCATTATTTGATGAGCAGGCAAGTTCTCACCAGTGTCCTCTCCAATATTTGTCTCTCAACCAACTGCCACTAGGTCAAATTATCTGGTAATTATATCATTGTTGTGTATGGGAGCTTGTTGTGCGCAGTTGGCTGCCATGTTTCTAACATTTCAAAAATACTTCATTGCCTGTGAAGTCCCCTAGGATGTCTGAAAGGCACATTCTTTCTTTCAGTGGGTAAATGCACTAAACAATGAGTCACTGAGTCACCCAGGTCAGGGAGATTGCTGACAGCAAATCCTAGTCTGTGTTCAGGTAGCTGTCCTCAGCTGGACAACTGTAGCAATCCTATTGTTCAATCGTCTAAGGGGTTTGGAGAGGAATTTTCCAGAGTATTTTTTTCTCTTGTAAGCTCTGGGTTTTTTCTGTTTTTTTTGTCCGTCCTTGGAGAGTACATGGCTGGGGGTGGGTGGTGGGGGAAGGGAGGAGCTGAATGTTTAGGCGTGATGCTCCGGCCATCATAGTATGGGGCACGCTTGATCTTTCCCTGCCCGTCAATTTTGTACCTTGGCATGGATCATTGGCCTCAGGTGTTCTGGAATGGTAGAAAGGAGAGGGAGAGGGTCACAGAGCAGAATTGCTCCTAATTCAGCAGCTATTTAAATTTGCTTTCATTCCATACTTATATTACCTCAAGACACTTAACAGTAAGAAACAAGACATGAAATGTATTTGAACTAAGTGAGAGAAGTGGTGAGATGGAATGATTTAAGAAGAGTTCCAAAGGGCTGGGATATAGCGGATGAAAAATCAGCCATTGATAAAGCAAAAGGGCTTGTGGAGCACATAGCTCCCCAGAATGGGAGCCACGGTGGCTCGGAGAATTACAGTCAAACAGGGACACAGTCAAGGATTTTCAAATCAATATGCTGGAACTCCAGGGAGCCAGTGTAGCTTGGCATGGTGAGGTGTTTGTGTGCCTGATGCAGAGTGGGAACAGGCATGAGTCTCAGAGATTTGGGATAGTTGTGAAGGGGAGGAGGAGAGACTGGCACGAAGGGCATGAAGAAAAATCAAACCTTGATGTAACGAGGAAATGGTCTAGGATTTTAGCAGCAGAGAGAGGCGGAGGCAAAAACATGCCATGCTCCCAAGGTGAAAGAATGTCAGATTCATCAATTGGTTGTTTACAGGCTATGAAGGTCAGCTTTGAAAGGTCAAACCAGATCCTGTGAGGTTTGGACAAAGTTGAACTGGAAAAAGATTCAACTTATTTGGGCCTCAACGTTAATTAAACCTTGAAATAGATTCACAACAGTATTTGGATCAATGGTGGGGCAAAGCAACAGAAGTGGAAGTTATCAATTTGCACGTGAAAGACAATAAACATTGTGCATGCCACACAGAGGATGACTGGAAGTGTTACACTGGTGAAGTAGGGGGTGCTGTTCTGAGGTTAGGGCAGAGACACAGTGATTGAAGTGGAGTAGAGAGAGCTTCACTCTGCAACTGGTTCAGTAAAACCTAATCTAGGCTTGTCCAAAATAGCGAGATACTCATCAGTGGCAACCCCCCTCACTTTGCAAGGAGTGCAACCGTTCCTTAAAATATTAAAAATATTCTTTTTAATTATTCATTCACAGGATGCGAGTGTCACTGGAAAGGCCAGCATTTATTCCCCATCACTAACTGCCCTTGAGAAGGTGAGCCACCTTCTTGACAACGGAGTGACCTGCTAGGCCATTTCATAGGGGATTTAAGAGTCAACTACATTGCTGTGGGTCTGAAGTCACATATAGATCAGACAAGGTGAGGATAGCAGATTGTCTTCCTTGAAGGACATTAGAGAATCCGATGGTGTTTTACAAAAGTAGTTACATGGTTACCATTACTGATACTAGTTTTTATTCCAGATTAATTTAATTAACTGAAATTAAATTCCCCAGCTGCCATAGTGGGATTTGAACTTGTATCTCTGGATCATTAGTCCAGGACACTGAATTATTAGCCCAGTAATATAACCACTTTGCTACCACTCCTGTTTCATCTTAAAAGAAATTGGCTGTAAATTCATGTGACCTGGCTGAGAAGTGTCTGCTTGGCCTCTTTTGGCTCGCACACAATACTCCCATCGAATGTTTGGGTCCTCGACAAACTTGGCGATGTCTTCAAAGAGCTGGCAGAAGGGCATCCGACTAGCCTGGAAGACAGTGTAGTAAAGCAGGGCTGCCCGCCACAGGAAAGGATACTTGCGGTACAGAACACTGTTTAGGCTGGCGAGGCCTTCTTCAGTCGGGTTGGCTGGCTTCAGACCGTACTGTTTCCTGCCTGCCGCGCTGTGCCAGGGCTGGTGGCTGTTGTTAACGCCTCGAATGTAGTGCGTTCCTAATATTTAAAAAAATGTAAAAGAACAGGGGAAAAAGAAAACTTTCACTACATCATAGAGATAGCTCCCTCATCAGCATCATCCTCAGCAACAAAACAGAGGACACAATTTCAGTCAAAACTGACAGAACTTTACAGATACCAGGGTGGCATGAGTTGCTGAGCGCAGCCATCTCCATCACAGACAGGAACCAAGAGGAGGCCTTTGATTGTGGGCAACTTAAAGGGTGAGAGACCTCCCACTATAAAGCGACAGCAAGGAAAACACGTGCTCACAAAGTGAAAATATGGTTTGACACAACTTACCTCATGGTGCTTTAAACGAAGAAAGTTTTGTTCAACACTTTGGTATGGAGACAAGATGCCTTTAACATGGGCAACCTGTGGCTTGTAGCGTGATCAGATGGACAAGTGGTTACTGTTTTTGTAAACTTGTGTGAGTTTTAACACTAGCCTGTAAAAATACATTTCAGACAACTGCTCAGTACACTGGCTCAGCATGGAGCGGAGCCAAACAGATCACGAAGGGGCTAGGTTTGTGCCTCGGCCTGTGCTGCATAAGCTTGAGCAGTAGTAGGGCAACTTCAATTGACCTGGGTGCCATTAGATTGGAGAAGAAATGGCATAAACAGCAGCCAAGACTCCTGCTCCTTGCCCTGTTCCAGTGACTATTACTGGTGCCTGTGTAGATGTATGGTGTGGGTCAGCCCAGACTCAGCTGTGATAACCTATAGGGTGGAATAGGCACTGATTGTCTAGGCTCACACATGGAGTCTTGGGCCTATTAAAAAAAAAGGGCAGACGGTTCCCATACGGCCCAACATACAGTCAGGAGTCAAAATCTTAGGGGATAAAGGTAATAAACCACAAAATTCTCCTTTGATCCTACCCGATTTGTTTGTAAAACTGACCTATCTCGTGGCGTAACATTCCCTCCAGCCAGTACTGGCGAGCCCCTGCGAGGTTAATAGTCAGCGTGGGCCGACAATTCTCCACCATCATCACTGCCTGAGACAACAAATCTTCACTGAGCCGCACCACCACCTACAAAGAAAGAGAGACAGCACCAGTCAGACAACTACACGATATGCAGCGACATTAGAAAATGGTCAATAGGTCCAGCAAGCCTGTCCCTTTCTGACTGATTTTAACTCTGCCTGCCTGCTCACCACATCCCTCAATCCCTTCTCTCACCAAAAAGACACCTAGTGATTCATGAACCTGCTCATGCATCTGCTTCTTTGAAAGTAAGACTTGCATTTCCATAGCATCTTTCATGACCTCATGACCCCAAAGCGCTTTACAGCCAATGAAGTACTTCTGAAGTGTAGTCACCATTGTAAATGTGGGAAACATGGCAGGCAATTTGCACACAGCAAACTACCACAAACAATGAGATAATTGGCCAAATAATTGAAAAAGCATAGAACCATAGAAAAATTACAGCACAGAAGGAGGCCATTCAGCCCATTGTGTCAGCGCCATCTGAGAAAACTAGCTGCCCAATCTAGTCCCACCCTCCAGCACCTGGTCCATAGCCTCACAGGTTACAGCACTTCAGGAGCATGTCCAGGTACCTCTTAACTGCTTTAGGTGCGCTGATTAATGACAACATGTATTTATATAGTGCCTTTAACATAATAAAAAGTCCCAAGGTGCTTCACAAAGGCATTGTAAAACAAAATATGACAGCGAGCCACATAAGGAGATAATGCGGCAGATGATCAAAAGCTTGGTCAAAAAGGTAGATTTAAAGAAATGTCTTAAAAGGAGGAAAGTGAGATAGAGAAGCAGAGAGAGTTTAGGACCTATTCAGCTGAAGGCACGGCCATCAACAGCGGAGTGATTAAAATCTGGGATGCTCAAGAGGCCAGAATTAAAAGAGTGCAGATGTCTTGGAGAGTTTAGGGCTGGGAGAGATTACAGAGATAGGAAGGGGCCTGGCCATGCATGCTGAACTAAAATGCTGACGTTCCATTCCTAGGCCCCATTCTAGCTGACATTGTAAATATTCCTCAGTACTGTTAGATCTCTAATCTCTACTTCCTCAGCAACTGTGGCTGCGACCCTGGTGTTTAGATTTCCTTGCCCTCCTTGACCTCTGCAGCCTTTAACCTGGTTCACCATACTATTCTCTTCCAATGCCTCTCTTTCATTGTTCATCTGAATGGAACTACCCTTGCTTGGCTGTACTCATACATGTCTGATTGTAGCCAGAGTAATTCCAGTAATGGTTTCTCTTCCCACCTTGGCACTATTAATTCTGGAATCCTTCAAGGATCCATCTTTGGTTCCCTTCTCATCCTCATCTACATGCTGCCCCTTGATAGCATCATCCACAGATATGAGGTCAGCTTCTGTTTTATGTCAACAACACTCGCCATTCTCTTGAACTCTTCACAGCCTTTGTTGTCAGAATGATTATCCAACATCCAGTCGTGGCTGAACAGCAATTTCCTCCAACTAGCCTTTGATAAGACTGAAGCCATTATCATAGGTCCCTGTAACAAACTGTACCCTTAGCCACTATCTCTGGCTAACTGAGAATGTTTGCAACCTCAGCCCAGTATTTGATCGCAAGTTGAGTTTCCAACCCCACATCCGCTCCATCACAAAGACCACCTACTTTCATCTCCATAACAATGCCCACCTCTGCTTTTGCCTTAGCCCACTTGCTGCTTCATCCATGCTTCGGTCATCTGCAGATGTAACTATTCCAATGGTCTAGTGGCCGGCCTCCCAACCTACACCCTCTATAAACGTCAGCTCATCCAAAACTCTCATATTCCGCACTAAGTCCCGCTTACCCATCACCTCTGTGCTTGCTAAGGAATCATTATTGGCCAGAAGACCAGAAGAACTCCCCTCGTCTGCCAATAATGCCGTGGGATCTTTCACAAATGAATGATATGAAGGCATATGTACGTGAACTTATTAAATTCATTTACAACAATTCTAGCATTCACCTCCTTTTGCTGGTGCCTAGTAACGCAATTATTCAAAGGGTTAACTCCTGATTGTCGAGGAGAGGTTGATAGTGAACGTTTCAATACTCAGTTCCTCTGGAAAGATCAGGTTCAGATCAATTAAGATATGGAGACAATTAATTGATTGGTACAGACTGCCTAAACCACCAAGGAGAGCTTGTGTAGATGGAACATGGATAAGTGCAGCCAAACGGCTGAGGTACATTGTTCTGTTGGGGTCTTCTAAAGACACATTGGTGTGGGGCATTCAAATTCAATTGAAGGATTTTCTGAGGAAGAGGAATTTACCTTCAGAATATCCAGTGCTCAAGATTTCAGAACTCATAATGCTTCGATGTGTAATCACAGCACAAATAATGGATTCTGAGATAATGATGTTATGCTCTCGTGAGGTCACATGACTGCCATCTTGGTTACAGAAGATTTTATTGCTGACATCATTTGTTAAATTCCAGAAAGATTGTTATGGAAGGATAATGCTGGCGCTTATCTTGACTCAGTTTCACATTTATTGTGCAAAGTAAAAGCATTACAAACATGTAGCTCCTCACTCAAATCCTTCACCAGTCTCAGTGAGTGTCTGCTTATAAGTGCTCAACTAAGAGTCAAATTAACATCCTGCACCTGCATATAATCAAACTACTGACACACAATTAACAGATTCCCTTCTTTCTCTTACAATACAACTTGGATTAACAGGCTGAATGAACATTTCAAAATAAATCTAACTAAATTCCTTATTGGGTACAAAGTATTACATTGTGAGACGTCCCTCTAACAATTTCTTTGTACTAGCATTTCTCTTTGTGAAACAATCGGATAGCTGATGACTTACATCTAGGTTTGGAGATTTCCTTTCTCTCCAGCTTTTGTTTCAACCCACCAAGGTCAATACATTCTCTTTTCTCACTCACATGTTTTGTGGAGTGTACATTGTCCCACAAAGAATGATTATCCACAAAGCATTCAATGGGTATCCCATCTTCAATAAGTCCCTTGTTCAGAATTTGACTAAAATATTTGACAAATAGAACCCATGTCCACTGCCTCCACAAGACCCAGTGTTTCCATAGCTAATGTGCTTTTAACAACCTGTTTTATTTTCTAAGCCTCCCAAGCTAAAGAACAACATTTCCCATTTTCGTCCATCAAAAATATTATGAAGCCAGCTGCACTCGAATACTCATCAGCAAGATTAGCATGTGAAGCATTACTAAAAATTATTAGCTTCATGTTCTTTGGGTCACTTAAGGATGGGAATCTCAGTACACATTTCTCCAGATTTAGTTTTCTCAACGTTTTATTTGCCCTTAAACATTCTCAACTTTTGGATGTTTCATCATCGTGTTTAACTCCAGCACATCAAAACGAGCATCAGGCCGAGTCGGAGAGCACAACCAGTTTAATTGAACCACCAGGCTTCGCAATTGCTCAGTCTCTGCTTTAGATAGATCATCATCTTTCTGTGATGACCTAACACAACTAACTGGGATGGGAGTAACATTCTCTAAATAGGATTGTTGATTCAAACTTATTCCAGACTTATTAAAAGTAAAATACTGCGGATGCTGGAAATCTGAAATAAAAACAAGAAATGCTGGAAATACTCAGCAGGTCTGGCAGCATCTGTGGAGACAGAAGGGTCACTGACCTGAAACGTTAACTCTGCTTCTCTCTCCACAGATGCTGCCAGATCTGCTGAGTATTACCAGCATTTCTTGTTTATATTCCAGACTTAGTCTGGTTAATATCTAAACCAATATATTTAAAGGCCCCAGAGCCCAGACTCCCAACCTTAAATTCTGCCCTAATCTTAGTAATAATATATTTCTCAAAATCTGCAGTACCACCCCATAAAAATCATCAACATGCATCAAGAAGATGTCTGAAAGTTTTCCTTTATTATACCAATAAAACATCACAGGATCTGATTTTAGTTGAACACAGCCAATTTTCAACAAAACAGATCTCACCGAGAAATACCACACCCTGAAAGCATCATTAAGGCCAGACACATTTGTTCAGTTTCCATAATTTTCCTTCTGCATCAGCTGCCTCTTTAGATGGTTTCAGATACAGTCTCTCTGCAAAGTATCACCTTGCAGAAATGCAGCCTTTATATCAATGGATTTACACCGCCATGAATATGTGGCCTAACATAACATCGGTATCGCCCAGTCGCTCTTCAAAACCCCTCGCAACTAGCCTTGCTTTAGCCTTATAAGTTCCATCAGGAAGGACTTTTTCAGTACAAATCCATCTATGTGACAAGGCTGGCTGTCCCCTATCTGGTATCTCAGAATAAACTCTAAACCCTCTCCAACTCTCTAATTCCTTACGTTTTGCTTCTCTTATTAATTTATCCTCAAGTTTATTTGGCAGCCACTAAAACTTCATGATCATGAGGACTTTTGCTTCTAGTTCCATTCCGAGACTGCCCTCGAGCCTTCATTTCATTGTGGAATCCGTTCATACTACGGCCTCTATTAGCACTTTGATGTCTTTTGAAACTACTGCTAGAAGATCTCCCTCGCACATTATCAGCGGCTCTTTCTCCAGTACGTGATCGCTTCCTTACGTAAGAGTCACTTCCTGACCCACTATCAAAACTTGCACTGTGCTTTCTTACCCTCCACTCTTTCACCCCACTCTGCCAGTCCATGGCTCTGGCTTCTTGGCCATTATCTTGAACATTTAACCAATATTTAAACTTGCCTGTAGATTTTCCAGTATGTCCCACAATTGTTGCATCCCTCAATTTATCAGACCCCTCTGGAATATATGTCACCCGATTGGCCTTTGGATGCGATAGCTCTTTCCTGACCATCATGATTGGTCACATTACTATCCAACTCTTGATCAACTATATTCTATGCCTCAGGACCTTCAATCACAAAACACATGCGTACTCGTGGTACAAGGTGTCTCTTTTCCCTCTATCAGCTGCTCAGATTGAGATTTTGTAATAAACCCCGATTAATCATGAAGAATGAAACTTAACAGTTTGATTTCCAAGCTTGATAACTACTGTCTTACCATCACGACCAATTACCTTACCAGGGTCCTTCCATTCCCTATAGCCCTCTCTTTTATAATGTACCAAATCTCCTGAACTAAATTCTGCCTCAGAATGCCTTATATGATGCCTCAGAGCTCTGCAAATTTTCTCAGAGACCTCAGCCTTGATGAAAGCCCATCTCCCTGCCTGTAAGCATTCAAATGTGTAGAAAAAAATGGAACTAATTGTAGTAGCTTCTGGAGCAGGAGGACTATTGCACAGTACAGAGGACAATTTGGGATTCCACCCATAGACCAATTGATAGGGACTATATCATCCAACCATCTGTAGTGAATTCTTCACATGAACTGCCCATGCCAGGGTAGTTGTCAACTTGCAGTTTGGCTGATCAGCTAAGATTTTATGCAACATTTCATCAACCAGTGCGTGATTTCTTTCACAAAGCCCATTGTGAAAGGCCTTTCAGCTGCAGTATTCATAACCATAACGTTCATGTTTTCACACATATCTCTGAACTCGTCATTGGCAAATTCCCTTCCATTATCAGTCAGAAACCTAGCTGGTGTCTCCCAAGCATGGTCCCTATCCATTTCTCCATAATTTTGTCTATAATCACCCTTTTGTCCTTACTATTTATTATTGTGGAAAGACTAAATCTAGTTGCTGTGCCTATAAAATGTAGAATGAAAATATTCTTGCCTTTGTCCTATACCTTTAAATCCATGGCAACTACCTTTTTAAAGTTACATGCCAATGGAAGGCTGACAATAGAACGTGATGGTGTCCTGATACTTTTTATAAATTTCACACTTTTCACTGAAGGTATCTCAGCACTGACAAAGTGGCTTACCCCAGCTATTTTACATGAGATTACTACTCTCTTCAGTGACTTCAATGTGTTGTCATCACCAAACCTAAAGCTGGTAGTACTTTTATACTCCTTACCTTGCGTTGATCCTCACTACTGATTGGTTACAGTATTATCTGGATTCAATCAGTTCCACATACTGTTGACGTACAAGCACTATCCAGTACAGCACACTTGAACAGGTCCACAACTAACACATTCATCACAGGACTAAAACTTTCTTGTGACTAATACAATTCGTTCAAATCCATCAATATCGTCCTCTTCTGCCTCAGAATTCTCTGCGTTGTGTGTTAGTTCGAAGACTCTGCCCCTCTGCTTAGTGCAGTTCATTGCATAATGATACTTTGAGTCACATTTGAAGCACCGATTAACTGTTCCTTGGGCATTCCCGGGATTCATTCGCCTATGATTGCGGTTCCAATTCCATCTTCCACTGTAATAGTCAGACCTGCTAAAGGTTCTTTCATCCTCATTCCTCCTGTCTTTTACTCTTCCAATGTACTTATGCCTGCTTCCAGTATCTGGATTATTTCGAAATCTAATAAACATTGAGTCCTCCATTTTTTGTGTCACCGTGTAGAGCCCTGCTTGTTCTACCAGGACTGCAGGAAATGACTGTTTTCCCAGGAATTTCTTTAAGGCCACAGACATTTGGTCCAACAGGGAGTCTTTGTCCAAGAACCAAACCCCAGTTAGAACCAGGAGCCTGTCCATATGCAACACCCTATCACAATCTAGCAATTTAAAAGCTAGCACTGAACCAGGGATCTCCAAATTGAATTTCCTTAATCTTTTATACAGTCTGTTGAAGTCCATGATATATTCATCCATTGAATAACCATCTGTTTTCCAAATCTATCAAAGTCTGACTATATCTCGTACGGATTTAATAGGTCATCTTTCTTGTAAATTTCATCCGAGAATTCTAACAGAAGGTCCAACCCTTCATCAGCATCCAGCTGACAAGTTCACAAAACACTTCACTTCTGATTTTACTTTTGGTAGGAAGTGGCAACACCAAAGCCATATCTTGTTTCCTTTTTGTAACCCGTGTCCACATATCCACTTCAATCTTCCACTGGTCAAATGGTTCAGACTCCAAGAACACCAAAGGGTAATCATACCCTGACAATTTACACTTGCTTTCTGCTATATTTTCCACAATAGCCCTTGAGATTTTAGTTTTCTATCCAAAATGTTTTTTTCTTATTTTCCAACCTTCAGCTTTAGGCAACCATCCTCTGATACCATGTTAAATATTCCAGAAAGCTTATCATGGAAGGTAATGCTGAAGCTTATATTTCCTCAGTTTCACATTTATTGTGCAGAGTAAAGGGATTATAAACATGTAGCTCCTCACTCAAATCCTTCACCAGTCTCAGTGCGTGTCTGCTTATAAGTGCTCAACTAAGACCCCAATTAACACCCTTCACCTGCATATAATCAAACCATTGACACACAATTAACAGATTAACATCATTTATCATACAGATTTACTGCTCAAATTCTGAGAGCAACTCTCCAGCAAAGAATCGTAACTATCTTACTCTGAAAGCCTTACCCCCAACGCTGGCCAAATCCTGCCATAAGGTCGGTTTGACACGATGTGTGTGTGGTCCTTTGGTTCTGAATTCTCTGCTGGCCCATATTCACAAAAGTCTGGTGCTCTAAAATAAAATGGAGGAATGCTGGATGCAGATTTTCTGCACCCACTGCTTCAGCCCTTAAATTGCTCCCCTCTTCTTTTACACCTATTCCTCCTCAAATTCCACCCCACCAGTTTTCTCGCATAAACTATTTTCCTTCTTGCCTGCCAGCACCCCCATAACAACCTATTCCTCGACCCTCGGTGCAGGGTGAGCTAATCAACTTCCAGACTTCTGTCATCTAAACCCCTCCCCCCTCTTTTACATCCCACACCTGAATTTACACACCCAATAACATTTCTCTCTCTCCATGAGGGGGAGGTAGTGAATGGCCTCCACTCAGGGGGTCCCTGAGAGAGTATACAGTATTTACAGGGGGTCGCCAGATGTGTGTTGTCGGTATTTACAGGGGGTGCCTGGGAGTTGGTTACTATTTACTGGGGGGGTCTGCAGAATGTCAGTATTTTAAGAGGGTCCCTGGGAATGGATGTCAGTCTTTACTGAATCACCAACTCAATTAGAAACACGTTCCTTCCAGCAATGACCTCTGGATGAACTGTAATTGGAGCAGAATGCTGTAGATCTGCAGTGATGCTGCTGCTGAACCGGCAGTGCCTGAGTTACTGGGGCACTACTACTCCTGGGAACCAAATACTCTGGGTTTACTAGTTACAGCAACATATCAACATTCAATCAAGGGTGAAGAGCCAATGCACAGACCCCATCCAGACAGAGACAGGCACCTACTTCACTGCAAATTGATCAGAAATAAACTTAAATTCACTCCATTCATTGTAGTTTAATAATTATGTTGCATCAGCAAACATTTTTTTCCCTATTTCTCCCTCTGATTTTCTCCTGGTCAGACTGTCCCACACTGGGTACCGTTACATGGACACCAGTGGCCCTGCAGTACCTTTTCCAAGCGGCTATTCTTTATATTACTGGCCCAGGTATAAAAGCAGATGGCCATTCTACCATTGGTAGCATCACAACTGAGCTCGTGCAGCGACGCTGAAACAAATTGTTACACTGCAACTGCTGCCCTCGCTGAGAACAGTTAAGTCAGCTAAGATTGTGGCAAACTTTATTTAGGTTTGTCTTTGACCATGTCTGCAATAGGACGAAAGCAGATCATCTGGTCATTATTTCATAACAAAAACAAGAAATGCTGGAATCACTCAGCAGGTCTGGCAGCATCTGTGGAAAGAGAAGCAGAGTTAACGTTTCGGGTCAGTGACCCTTCTTCGGAACTGACCCGAAACGTTAACTCTGCTTCTCTTTCCACAGATGCTGCCAGACCTGCTGAGTGATTCCAGCATTTCTTGTTTTTGTTTCAGATTTCCAGCATCCGCAGTATTTTGCTTTTATTATTATGGTCATTATTTCATTACTGTTTGGGGATCTTGCCGTGCACAAATTGGCTGCCGCATTTCCTACATTACAACTGTGACTACACTTCAAAGAAAGAATTACTTTGGCAATAAAGCAGTTTGAAATGGCCTGAAGTCATGAAAGGAACTATATAAATGCAAGTCTTTCTTTCTTTTGTTTGCAAAACATACCACTATAAAGATAGGCTGGTCAGTTGCTGATCCCTGCCACTTCACTCACTTCCCCCATCTTCACTACCTCCCTGTATTTCCAGTGTGTTTATGTTTTACTTCATTACTGGTTAAGACTTGTTTTATAATAAACTGATAATTTTGTTGTTTATTAAAGAAACCTGGTTGGTGTGTTTTATTCTGGGGAAAATACAGTATATGATTGACCGTACCCGTAAGTGGGAAAATTTAAATATATCTTGTGGCCCGTGGAGAAGTGGAACTAGAATAAACAGTGCACTCCTCCCGCCTTGGACGTTACAATATAAAGCACCAACAAGACTGCAGAGGTTACTCTTGAGACTTCAGAGTGATGATTGCACTCTGAAATACAAGCCAGGAAGAGAAATGGTGCTGGCACCACAGGAGAAACACGAAATGGAAGATCTAGAAATAAAGAATCATTACCTAGTGAATGTAACACCACCAAACTTAGTCAAGTTAGAGATGAGACCAGTAAAGACGAGGAGTTACAGATGCTATCTCAGCAAGTAATCCAGGGATGGCCTGATAAGATACAGCAAACACAGCCAGCAATACAGCAGTACTGGTCTATCAGAGATAACATTTCACTAGGAGATGGTGTTCTGCTGGCCGGATCCAGAATAATCATACCCAAAACAATACAGAAAGAACATCTCCAAAAGATACATGAAGGCCACATGGGAATGGAGAAGTGTAAGCTCAGAGCCAGATCAGCTGTGTACTGGATAGGCATTACAAAGACATCAAAAATATGGTGTCTACATGCAATGTATGCCACCAAGTACAGAAACACACAGCAAAAAGAGGAGATGATAGCTACGAAGTACCACCCAGACCATGGCATACTGCAGGAGTCGATTTATTCACACATAATCAAGAATGGTACCTCATAGTCACAGAAAAATACTCAAAGATCCCTTTTATCTGGAAGATGAAAGACTTGAGAGCCACAACAATCATCTCAGCAGTATGAGTTCAGTTCGCTGAGCAAGAGATTCCTGAAAGATTAATATGTGACAATGGCACCCAATTCACATCCATAGAAGTTAAGGAATTTGCTGACCAGTATGGGTTCAACACCATCACCTCATCACCACACTACCCACAGGGACACGGGTTTATTATAGAAAGACACGTCCAGACAGTCAAAAGAACCCTTGTGAAGGAAGACCCAAACCTGGCCTTATTGTCACTCCGATCCACACCTCTCAAGACTGAATTAAAATCACCTGCAGAGCTGTTGAATGGAAGAAAATATAAGACTACCATGCCAAGCTAAATACATCCTTCAAGTGACCAGGAGGAAGTGAGACAACAACTCACTGAAGCACAGGTAAGACGAGAGCAACACTTCAACAAGCATACTAAATTCCTACCTGAGCTGTTGAAAGGACAAACTGTACATGTACAGGATTCAATCACGAAAACCTGGAGCCCAGCAAAAATTGTTGGTGAAGCTGAGACTCCAAGGTCATACATCATTGAGACCAAAACTGGTAACCAAATGAGAAGGAACAGAATTCATATTCGACCTGCAGCTGAGTTGTAAAAACAGAAAAGACCATCAACAATACCGGAAACATTACTATCCAGTGAGACCACATTAACAACGTCACCAGAAAGTGACACAATATTAGCAACAGCAAGCACAACTCCTACAACAAGAGCAACAAGCACAATATCGCCTGTGCAGTGTGCCAACTCACCACCGAGAGCAATGAATGCCAAATCTATAAGATGGAGGTGCAGCATCTTACTACATAAGTGATATGGTGAATAATATTTTTAGAGAAGAATACACACTATAAGAGACACTTAAAGGCATTCAGATTATTTCCAAAAGTCGGTTGATAATCTTCTTTAGTTTAGAAAAAGTTAATGACTGATACAGTTATATTGATATAAGGACATTATGTTTTTAAAGAGGGATGTTATCTATTGTTATACCATCTGTAAAGTGCTAGGAACTAATTATCTAGGAACTAATTGTTATGTGTAAGTGTTCCGGGAGTGGGGGGCACATTCACGGCTGCACTGGAGAGTCATGTGATGTGTAACAGGACACCAGCCTAAGGCAGTCCTATACTAGGCAGCATGGAAGCTGAGCATATTAACAAAAAGTTCAAGCCTTTCCAAGTCTAAAATGTATTATTTCTAATATATGGGAACCAGAAAAGGTTCAGAATCAGGAGACATAACAGTGATAGATTACTGCCACCAATACAAGGGGTGAATTTGCACTTTAACAGAGGGTGGAACACAGGCTGTAGTGGATTGGCTGCTCATTTTACATCCTCCGCTATTCTTGGTTCTTCTGAAGTCAATGGACTAAAACTAACAATACATCATAGACACTGGATACTACCACACAATACCAAGTACACAGTTCACTATTACAAATATCACAACAGTGTGCCATAGATAACCACAGTATTCCATCTATACTGTACACTGCCACAGGGCGGCACAGTGGCGCAGTGGTTAGCGCCGCAGCCTCACAGCTCCAGGGACCCGGGTTCGATTCCGGGTACTGCCTGTGTGGAGTTTGCAAGTTCTCCCTGTGTCTACGTGGGTTTTCTCCGGGTGCTCCGGTTTCCTCCCACAAGCCAAAAGACTTGCAGGTTGATAGGTAAATTGGCCATTATAAATTGTCACTAGTATAGGTAGGTGGTAGGGAAATATAGGGACAGGTGGGGATGTTTGGTGGGAATATGGGATTAGTGTAGGATTAGTATAAATGGGTGGTTGATGTTCGGCACAGACTCGGTGGGCCGAAGGGCCTGTTTCAGTGCTGTATCTCTAATCTAATCTAATCTAATCTAATAAACCCTACTCCATCACAGTGTAACATGTACAATACAGGCTACCATAATACTTCATGCATACTACCACAATACATATTGATACTGTACATTATCACAATACAATGTGTCTATAGCAGACTACACCAACAATTGTATTTATATGGCACGTTTAACATAATAAAAGTCCCAAGGCGATTCAAGAGCATTATATAGCAGAATTTGACATCGAGCCACATATTAGGGCAAATGGCCAAACGCTTGGTCAAAGAGGTAGGTTTTAAAGAGGGTCTTAAAGGAGAAAAGACAAATAGAGAGGCAGTGAGGCTTAGGAAGGGAATTCCAGAGCATAGGGCACAGACAACTGAAGGTACAGGCACCCAATGATGGAATGATTAAAATTGGGCATGGTCAAGCAGCCAGAATTATGGAGTGCAGATATCCTAAAGGGTTGTGGTGCTGGAGGAGATTACAGAGATAAAGAGGGGAGAGGTCATGGAGAGATTTGAAAACAAGAATGAGAATTTTAAAATCGAGGCATTGGTTAACCGGGGGCCAATGTAGGTAAGCAAGGACAGGGGTGATGTGTGAACAGCACTTGGTGCAGGATAGGACATGGGCAGCAGAGTTTTAGAAGGTCTTAAGTTTACAGAGGGTAGAAAGTGGGAGACCAGCCAGGTGTTTGTTGGAATAGTCAATTCTAGAAGTAACAAAAACATGGATGAGGATTTTGGCAGCAGATGAGCTGAGGCAGGGTAGAATTGTGCCATGTTATAAAGGTGGAAATAGGCAGGTTTGAGCGATGGCGTGGATATTGGTTGGAAGTTCATCTCGGGGCAAATATGACACCAAGGTTGAGAACAGTCTGATTCAGCCTCAGATGCTCGCCAGGAAGAGGGATGGAGTTAGAATATAGTGAGCAGAGTTTGTAGCGGATACCGAGGACAATGGTTTCGGTCTTCCCAACAAATAGCAGGAAATTTCTCTTCATTCCGTACAGGATGTTGGAGAAGCAGTCAGTTTAGTGACAGTGGAGGGGACGAGAGAGCTGGTAGTGAGGTAGAGTTGGGTGTCATCAGCGTACATGTGGAAACTGATGCTGTTTTGTTGGATGATGCCACTGAGGGACAGCAGGAATACGAGAAATAGGAGGGGGGCCAAGGATAGATCTTTTGGGGAAACTAGAGGCAATGGTGTGGAAGCAGGAAAAGAATCCATTGCAAGTGATTCTCTGGCTACGATTAGATAGATAAGAATGGAACCAGGTGAGTGCAGTCCCACCCAGTTAAATGACAATGGAGAGACGCTTCAGGAGGATGCAGTAGTCAATCACATCAAAGGCTGCAGACAGGTCAAGGAGGATGAGGAGGGAAAGTTTACCTTTGTCACAGTCACATAGGATGTCATTTGTGATTTTGTCTTAGTACCGTGACAGAGGTGGAAACCCAATTGGAGGGATTCAAACATGAAGTGCCAGGAAAAATGGACACTGATTTGGGATCAGCAGTTCAGTGGGAATAGGGTCAAAGGAGCAGGAGGTGGGTCTCAGGGACAAAATGAGCTCGGAGGGGGCATGATGTCTGATTGCACATTGATATATGTCAACATGTTGTAATTAAAAACATACATAAGGAAATGAATCAGATTACAGTCAACGTAGGAACTGGAATCAGGCATCTCTGACTGGGCCCAACACGAGGGAGAAGGCTGGCATTGCCTTACAGTTACAAAGTGACAAAGGGAAGGAAAAATGTAAATTATATATGTATTGGAGATTTGCGGTAGCCCTGTCATTCATCTAGGCTTGCTTTGTTCACTATACATTATAAACATAGCAAAAGGATTTTCTTTCTTGTCTAGAACGTTTCACCAGAAGTGGTGGTGAGAGGGAAATCTTTCTCCATTTGATTATCAGGTTCAGATGAAGTTCAGTGAGACAACAGCAGTTTATTAAAATACAGGGCAGCTTCATGCTGCATCTCTGCAGATAGCAGCAGAGCACAAGTTCAAGTCAGTCAAAACAACCTAAATCAGACAGAGCCAGGCCCAGTAGATCCAGGTGCATGAAAGTTAAATGTGGCTGTCTGCCTCTGCCTGCTCCCTGGTGGATGCTTCCTGGAGATCGGTCAAAGGCAACATGAGGAGAGGAGCAGAGCCGACGGCCATCTTGGCTACGGACCAATGACAGAAAACTGGTGCGCGACCTTCAGGCAATGGTTAATGAGTCTCAGCAACAACAATCAAAATACACCACAGAATGACTGAGTTCAGACAAGCGAGTTCTTTTGCTCCTGAGGTGTTCATGACTAATTAATCATGAAAGGAGCCAAGGGGATTGAGCAGATTTTGTTTTAATCAGAATAATGGAAAGCTGCAGGATCTTGGATTGACGTCACATTTACAGTTTTATTGCCAGAACTGCAGCAACGATGTACATCAACGTTTACTTGTCACTGCCCCGTCTAGCATCATATCTGCTATACTCCCCCGTGGTTCGGTAACTCAACAATAGCAGGCAGTAATTTATACAGCAAAGAATCTGAGCAGCCCTCAAGGCAGCTTTGTCTGGAGCTCCTGGATTCAAATTCAAGTTGGCAATGTCTTAGTCCAGTGAGGCTGTATTAAAAAAATACGAAGCAATGGTGCAGAATGAGTGAGAGGAGGCCGAAAAGGAGGAAAGCATTGAGTGAAATAGAAAGGCATGGAAGAAAAGGAGAGGTAGAGATAAAGGGGGGGAGTGAAAAGAAAGAGGAAGGAAACCAGAGGGAAAAAAAGGAAAAAACTCAGATAAGTGAAATTGATATATTGCCCATCCCTAATTGCACTTGGGAAGGTGGTGGTGAGCTGCCTTCTTGAACCGCTGCAGCCCATTGGGGTGGGTACACCTACAGTGCTGTTAGGAAGGGAGTTCCAGGATTTTGACCCAGCGCCAGTGAAGGAACAGTCATATAGTACCAAGTCAGGATGGTGTGGACTTGGAGGGGAACTTGCAGGTGGTGGTGTTCCCATGTATTTGCTGCCCTTGTCCTTCTAGGTGGTAGAGGTCGCAAGTTTGGAAGGTGCTTTCTGCGGTCTCAGGGACAAAATGAGCTCGGAGGGGGCATGATGTCCAATTGCACACTGTTGTATGTCAACATGTTGCAATTAAAAACATACAAAAAGAAATGAATCAGATTACAGTCAACGTAGGAACTGGAATCAGGCATCTCTGACTGGGTCCCAACACTAGGGAGAAATCCGGCAGTGCCTTACAGTCACAAAGATACGAAAGGAAGGAAAAATGTAAATCATTCTATATGTATTGGAGATTTGTGGTAGTTCTGTCATTCATCTAGACTTGATTTGTTCGCTATTTATTATAAACATAGCAAAAGCATTTTCTTTCTTGGCTAGGATGAACTGAAAGAGAAAGGAAAGTTAAGCTCAGAGCACAAACAGAGCAGATAGAGTGAGAGAAAGAGAACTCGGAATAAAAAAGAGAGCAGAGTGGAACAGAAAAACAGCAAGAGACGAAAAAGAGTCCAGAGAGCCCGAAAACAGAACAGAGAAAAAGGGAAAACTGAATGTAAGAAACTCTAAAGAGGGACATTAAAGGAAGAACCTCGATTTATATAACACCTTTCATGGCCTCAGGATATTCCAAAAGTGCTTTCCTGCCAATGAAGTATTTTTGAAGTGTAGTCACTGTTGTATTGTAGGAAATGCAACAGCCAATTTGCGGTCAGCGAGGTTCTAAAAAACAGCAGTGTTAAAATGGCCAGATGGTCTGTTTTTAGATGTTGGCCAGGACACCAGGGCGAACTCTCTCACTCTCCTTAAAAATAGTGCCATGGCGTCTTTTGCATCCACTTGAGAAGGCTATCACACCAGTGCAGTGATGAGTGAGTGCTGCATTTGCAGAGGTACTGCCTTTCAGACAAGACGTTAGCCTGAGGACTCATCTGCTCTCTCATGTGGATGTATAGATCCCATGGCACTATTTCAAAGAAGGGGTTCTGGCTAACATTAATTCCTCAACCAATATTTTTTAAAAACCAGCCAACTGGTCATTATCTCATTGCTGTTTCTGGGGCCTTGCAGTGCACAAATTGACTGCTACATTTTCTGCATTACAACAGCAACTGCACTCCAAAAATACTTCATTGGCTGTAAAGTTCTTTGGGGCATCCCAAGGCGTGAATGGTGCTATATAAATGCAAGTCTTTATTTCTTCTTCAAATTGTAGCCCCAGTTCCAGATTCCTAAATGATCCATAGAACAGGCCAGGGATTGAACCTGGGAGTTTCCTTGGCCCAGTACCCCAACACTTAGTCACCCATTTGGATCAGGTACTGGGTGGCTGGAACTGCCTGTGAATAATAAATTCCAACAGTCAGTGTCTTTAGGGAGGAAAGGGGTAACGGACAGAAGGAGCATATATAAATATATAATAAAAATAAGTGAGACCTCCTGACATTGCTTAGATTTTGCAACAGTAGAAGTTCCTGGACGTGCTTCCTCAAATGAAACATGGCTTTGTTATATCACTTTCCTAAAAATAGACACAATGGAGTCATGCGAGATAGATTTTCAGTTTCTATCTAGCTTAGAGGAATAATATGAGAAAACAAGGCAAACTACAGACCGGCTTGTGACCATAACAAGGCAACTGTTTCTTCAAATAAAACCTGAACCTCTGAACTTGCAATCAAGGAACGAATCTGGACCCTGATAATCCACTAGGAGAGGGAAGGGTATCAATCCCCCCAGGACCTCTGGCACTGACCCCCGACAATGTCTGCAGGCTAGTGGTGAGGGTGGATCATGATTTGCCTGCCGCTTGCGAAATCAGAATTGGATCTTGAGTACCTGCCATTGTAAACAGGAAGGCCAGCAGAGGTGGCTGGGACAGTGGGTGCGTGAGGAGAGTGTTGGTATATGGGACAGGGTCTCCCACCACTCGGAAACAACAGAGATGCCCACAGCTTTAGAAAGGGGAATTCACTATAAAAAAACTGTAATTTAAAAATAAAATGATCTTTATTACAAGCTACAATCCTGCATGAACACTTTCACCACCACCCCAAACCCCCGCCCCCACCAACCACAATCCCACCCTCAGGTGGACTCCTTGTCTGACCGGGTGTACCTTTATTATCTCTATTCCTGGCCCCTTTGAGAGCCTGGGCTATGAGAGCTCCAGTCGGTGTCACATTCTCAATGGGACTAAATGGACCAGCTGTTTTTTTCCTATGCTCATATTGAAGGGATCTTGGGCAGAGATCGCATCTTGCTGCAAGTGAAGTACTAAAACTAATTCCTTTTTTAAATCTTTCAAAGCATTTTAGCGCAACCAGCTCACAGTGATCCTGACACCAAATGAGAAACCAACAGCTATAAGAAAACAAAAATAGCCAATCCCAGCTCAGTGCCAACTGTGGTGTTGTAGTAGTCCTCAATAGTCCAGAGATGGAAAAGAATGATAATGCCACCAGGCTTCCTGCTAATAAATCCTATCCATTGGCTATTCCTGGAAAGGAGTTGTTGGGGCTGTAAGAAAAATCAGGAGAAGAAACTGTTTCTCAGCCAATCAAAGCCACTCCTTTTAGTGCATCTTCACCATTGCTTTGTTCAGTAGATTGTTCCAAACATTTACCATTCTTTGAAAACCTTCCATGGCTGGCATACGTGGAGAATGGGCCCCCCTAAGCAGTGTACTAGAGAGCTGCTGACCGCTGTGGAACTGCGCCTCAGCCAGGAGTCAGGGCCTCTGGTACACGTCTCACTATCTAGAGGGAAAAGAGCAGCAGGCACATGGGAACACCATCACCTCAAAGTTCCCCTCCAAATCACACACCATCCTGACTTGAACATATAGTCGTTGCTCCTTCATGGTCATGGAGTCAAAATCCTCTAACTCCATACCTAATGACATTACCTTCCTCTCACAGACTGCAGCAGTTCATGATGATGGCCCACCACCACCATATTAAGGGCAACTAGAGCAATTAGAGATGGGCAATAAATCTTGGCCTTGTTACCAATACCCGTAGCCTGAGGATGCGAAAAGAAACTGGGGGTAAAAAACAAGAATCAAATGTACTGGAATATGGAGAGGCAAATCAGCTGTGGGGTTCTAGAGGAAGCTGAACATTAGAATGTGCACACATACAGAAGAAACAGACAAACATTTGTGCGTTAGTCTTTGTGAGAACACAGGCTTTTCATCTCCCTCACCTCTCCAGAGCACCCCTCCTTCCGCATGTAGCTTCTGATGCAGGTCCAAATTTTACTCTTTGACAGCATAGCGCCTCCTGTGGCCACCTCAAAGTTCTCGTAGCTGCCGTACATCTTCACCACACTCTTCATGATCCGTACAGCCTGGAAGAAAGACAAGGGAATAGGATTGTGGTTACTCCGCAGTATCTCATTCCAACTCTTCCCCAGCTATTGGTCTCCCAAATAAAAACAAGAAATGCTGGAATCACTCAGCAGGTCTGGCAGCATCTGTGGAAAGAGAAGCAGAGTTAACGTTTCGGGTCAGTGACCCTTCTTCGGAACTCTCCCAATCTGGTCTTGTATGACTTTCTACCTATCTGATGGAGGTCTCCTGAATTCTTACTCAACTCTCGAATGGGGCCCATCAAGGAGTCAGTAAACTGCTAAACATGTTTCCTTGGTTATCTCCAGCTCAGTGAATATGTACAAAGCAAGCTACTGTATTGAGCTCTGCAGACCCAAAGGTCCCAGCCTCATGCAGAAGTAGATGATATCAATTTGGGTTGAGGGGTGAGCACTATAATGGTGTTCTCAAGCTCAGAATGGCAAAAGATAATGGAATCAGTTGAGACTTTCACTGCTGATTCCAGCCCAGCAACCATTGCTGGACAAAATACGCAAACATTGGGGATGGCGAGGGTAGTACTGAGGGTGTACTGCACAGGCAGACGTGACAACTTTCAGATCAACCGTTATACCATTTGCCCTCTCAAATATACAAGAAACTAAAGAAAAAAAGGGACAACATTTTACAAAAGTAAATACATCATTAATAAAGAGCAAGAGGCATTGTATCTAAATTAGCATAGGTTATACCAAGGGTAGATTGGAAATCTGCAGCATAGAGAGACACACACACACATAGAGACTGAGACAGACAGTGATAGAGAGACAGAAAGAGACAGAGACACAAGACAGAGGAAAATGAAGAAAGTAAAAGACAAATGGAAACACAGGCTGAGATAGATCGAAGCACACAGGCTCATTAACATACAGAATTGAAATAAATGTAAGCCCAATGCCATCAATTTAAAGCCGAGGTCACACAATAATTGAAATAATTTACCTCAGTAATTTTTTTTTAAAAAACCTTTTCTTAATTTGTGTCCCTTGGCCCTGCTGTCTATTTGGTTTTGGACTGGACAATACGTGATATCGAACAGGCACTGATACCAATTGTAGTCGCTCCACTCGCACCCCTACTACGTTCACTGAACTGAGCAAAGACCAATAACCAAATGTGGCACTTTCGGCACTGTAAACCTTGGCTATCCATTGATCAAACCCATTGAGCCATCACAGCAGCTCAAAGAGAATTAAAGCCATCAAACTAAACTCCATTAAACACAACCTACAATCAGTAAGCTTTCGGAAGCTAATCCAATTCTCCTGTCAGTACAAAGTTTTCTGCATGCTGCAGTTTGGAATTAATCCTCAAATTGAATTCGATGTGAAACTGTGGATCATCTCAGACAAATCAGAATGTCGACAGCAGCAGCTGAGCCACAAGACATTGGAGAAATGTGTTACTACATTAAACAAATGCCAAGGCTGAAACTACATTAAACATAACACCCAGGCAGAAACCACACGGGACCAAAACCCAGGCAGAAACTGCATTAAAATGCAGTCCAATTGTAACCACAAACTCCCTACTCCACTCTCCCCACCCATCATCCAGCAGGGCTGAGACCAGCTAACTTAGTATTGAACAGTGATCAAATCTGGAGCCTTCCTGTCTGCATGACCCAGTACCACACCATGCAGTACAATATGCCCACATTGCCATCAGAATTGTTTAGGCCAACCTTATTTTGCTGGGGCAGCCATCCAGCTCACAATACAGGTGATGATGAATACAACAACAATGTGCATTATGTAGTGCATTTACGTAGTAAAACATCCCAAGGTGCTTCAATGAATCAACAACAAACAAAATTTTACACCAAGCCACATAAAGAGATATTAGAACTGGTAACCAAAGCATTGGTCAAAGAGGTAGGTTGTAAGGAAATTCCTAAAGGAGAGAGAGTGATGCAGAGGCTTAGGTGGGAATTCCAGAGCTTAGGGTATTGACAGCTGAAGGCATAGTCCAATGGCAGGTTGATGGATCTCTGAGGTGCACAAGGTGCACTCTACCATTACCATCAAGCCGGGTGATCAACCCTGGTTCAATGAAGAGTGCAGGAGGGTATTGCAGGAGCAGCACCAGGCATACCTCAAAATAAGGTGCCAACCTGGTGAAGCTACAACCCAAGACTACTTGCGTGCTAAACAGCATAAGCAGCATGCGATAGACAGAGCTAGGCGTTCCCACAACCAACAGATCACAATCTAAGCTCTGTAGTCCTGCCACCTCAAGTCGTGAATGGTGGTGGACAATTAAACAACTAACTAGAGGAGGTGGCTCCACAAATATCCCCATCCTCCATGATGGGGGAGCCCAGCACATCAGTGCACAAGATAAGGCTGAAGCAGTAGCAACAATCTTCAGCCGAAGTACTAAGTGGCTATCTCGGCCTCCTTCTGAAGTCCCCAGCATCACAGATGGCAACCTTTAGCCAATTCGATTCACTCTGCGTGATATCAAGGATTGACCAAAGGCACTGGATACTACAAAGACTATGGGCCCTGACAACATTCCAGCAATAGTACTGAAGACCTGTGCTCCAGAACTTGCTGCGTCTCTATCCAAACTATTCCAGTACAGCTACAACACTGGTATCTACCCGGCGAAGCAGAAAATTGCCCAGGTATGTCCTGTACACAAAAAAGCAGGACAAATCCAACCCGCCCAATTACCGCCCCATCATTCTACTCTCGATCACCAGTAAAGTGATGGAAAGTGTCGTCAACAGTGCTATCAAGTGGCACTTTCTTAGCAATAACCTGCTCAGTGACACTCAGTTTGGGTTCTGCCAGGGCCACTCAGCTCCTGACCTCATTACAGCCTTGGTTCAAACATGGACGAAAGAGCTGAACTCAAGAGGTGAGGTGAGAGTGACTGCCCTTGACATCAAGGCAGCATTTGACCGAGGATGGCATCAAGGAGCCCTAGCAAAACTGGAGTCAATGGGAATCGGTGGAAAAGTCTCTGCTGGTTGGAGTCGCACCTAGCGCAAAAGAAGATGATGGTTGTGGTTGTTGGAGGTCAATCGTCTCAGCTCCAGGATATCACTGCAGGAGTTCCTCAGGGTAGTGTCCTAGGCCCAACCATCTTCAGCTGCTTCATCAATGACCTTCCTTCAATCAAAAGATCAAAAGTGGGGATGTTCGCTGATGATTGCACAATTCTCAGCACCATTCGTGACTCCTCAGATACTGAACCCTGTTTCAGTTGAAATGCAGCAAGACCTGGACAATATCCAGGCTTGGGCTGATAAGTGGCAAGTAACATTCGCGCCACACATGTCCCAGGCAATGACCATCTCCAACAACAGCGAATCTAACCATCTCCCCTTAACATTCAATGACATTACAATTGCTGAATCCCCCACTATCAACATCCTGGGGGTTACCATTGACCAGAAACTGAACTGAGTCGCCATATAAATACCATAGAGCAGGTCACAGGCTAGGAATCCTGTGGCGAGTAACTCACCTCCTGACTCCCCAAAGCATGTCCACAAGGCACAAGTCAGGAGTGTGATGGAATACTCTCCACTTGCCCGGATGAGTGCAGCTCCAACAACACTCAAGAAACTTGACAACATCCAGGACAAAGCACTCCGCTTAATTGGCACCCTATCCACAATTATTCACTCCCTTCACCACCGACGCACAGTGACAGCAGTGTGTACCATCTACAAGATGCACTGCAGCATTGCACCAAGGACAGAGAGTAAGAAGGACAACCTAGAAGTACGAGGGCAGCAGATGCATGGGAACACCACCAAGTTCCCCTCCAAGTCACACACCATCCTGACTTGGAACTATATTGCTGTTCCTTCACTGTCGCTGGGTGTAAGTCCTGGAACATCCTTTTTAACAGCACTGTGGGTATACCTACCCGACATGGACAGCAGAGGTTCAAGAAGGCAGCTCACCACCACCTTGGAGGGCAATTAGGGATGGGCAATAAATAATGGCCTAGGCAGCGACACCCACATCCCATGAATGAATAATAAAAAAAGTGGCCAGAATTGGAGGAGCACAGAGATCTTTGAGGGCTGTAGGACTGGGGAAGGTTACAGAGATAGGGAGGATCAAAGTTATGGAGGAATTTAACACAAGGATAAGAATTTGAAAGTCAAGGCATTGCCAGACCTGGAGCCAATGTAGGTCAGCGAGCACAGGAGCCATGGGTGAATGGGACTTGGTGAGAGTTAGGATACTGGCAGCAGAGACTTCAATTAACTGAAATGGAAGATGGGAGGCTGGCCAGGAGAGTCAAGTGTGGAGGTAATAAAAGCATGGAGGTAACAGAAGATTGTGACTCAAGAAGTAGTTCTCACCTGTTCAATGAAGCGATCAGAGGCTACACTGTACTTGCTCATTATGCTGCTGCTGAGGGGTTCCGAATACTCAAACTGAGGATTGTAGGTGTACTTGGACTGGAAAAACGTCTCTTTCTCTTTGTCGACATTTATTGGTCTCAGTGCCACCAAGAGGCATGGGCTTTTAACAGGAGGTGGCTCTCGTGCATTGTACTTTGCTATGTGAGGGAGAGAGGTGGCGGTCCTGATCCGGGCCCGGGAGCAATCAGAGCCCACACTGTTCACGCTGAACGAACTTTCACTCCGTCTCATCCAGCTGCAGTGCCCATTACTGACGAGGCTCGATCCAACTCCAAGCGATCTGCTGACCTTCAGGCCGTAACCGAGCGGCCTCAGGGGCTGCGATGTAGTTCTTAATGGCGCATCTGGCTGCGTGGCGGTGAGGCTGCTGTGTGGCCGAATCCCATTTTTCTCACTGCTCTTTCTTTCGGCCTCTTTCCTGAGTACTTTGGTCATGCTGGCCCTCTTGTTCTTCTGAGGCCCAGCCAAGGCCTGCGCTCCTGGATCAAGCACCATCTCCGAACCCAGGAAGAAGTATGGTGGGAAGTCGAAATTTATCCTCACGCCACTATTCTGTACAATAGAAAAAAGAAATGACATCATGTCCTCTGTGAAATTGAGGTCAACTTCAATTTTAATTTGGCACCCCACTTCCTGCCCTAGGAAACAGATTTGCCAATTTTAAATAAAAGCAAAATACTGCAAATGCTAGAAATCTGAAATAAAAACAGAAAGTGCTGGAAATACTCAGCAGGTCTGGCAGCATCTGTGGAGAGAGAAGCAGAGTTAACGTTTCAGGTCAGTGACCCTTCTTCAGAACTGGCCAATTTTAAAGGTGTCTGACACTAGGCTCGAATCCAAGGGTTAAATTCAAACATTTAAAAAGACACAAAGGCTTCCTCCGATGGCCCCTATAACCAGACATTTTAGTGCCCAATATACACCATGGTTGATTTTATGATCCATTGAAGTTAAAGCCTGGCTACCCAACCCGAAGCTGCCTAGACCAAATTACGTGTCAGGTTCGGGTCGGGTCGAAATTCCGAGTCCAACATTCGGGCTCGGATCGGGCTGGACTCTGCTTCCGGGAAGTTACGAGATCAGGCTTATCCATGACTCCCCACAACTCCAGCTGCAGGAATAGCCTGCTGCCGGAACAGATGAAGGAGGTTCGGGTCGGGTCGGACATGAAAATAAATTAAAGGGCTCAGGATCGGGTTGGCTGTGGTCGGGTTGGGCCCGGGTCAGGTTTTGATTTTATACCTGAGCCAGGCTTTAATTGAAGTCAACAGAGAATAAAACTGGGAGAGGGGGAAATAGACTTTAGCACAGCCTTCCAACACAAGGTCACCCACAACCCCCTGAGTTACTGAGCCACTCAGGCCAGATCAGTCCCTGTTTCAATTTCTGACAAGGTGTATGTAGGAACGTTACACGATGGATATCGGTGCCATTGGTTAAGAGGTTAAAAAGTGACCGTCTGGCAAGGTCAACATTAGCAATCACAATTGAACATTCTGAAAAAAGAGACAGAAAAACAGTTATATTGGCTCTTAATTGGCCTCAAATTGTGCATAACAGCAAACATTCTGTACCTGACCTCAAGATGGGTGTTTTATAGCAACTAGACTTCATAGTCTTAAAAGGACAGGTCAGATTGAACACAACTGGCCCTGGAAATCCCCAAAGGATTCATAACTTCAGCCAGAGACTAGTGCAAGCCGCTGGGAACTGAGGCAAATTACTGAAAACGGTCCTTCACACTCTTTCCCAGCAGGGCTTCACAGTGGGAGATCAGATGAGCCTCCAAACCAATTCATGGCCAGCTCTGGCTTACCAGCAGAATAATGTGCTGTGCATTAATGCTCCTGCCCTTATACGATGGGATCTTCTCCAATACTAGGAGAGATTAGCTAGTTCAAATATCAGGAGACTGACTCATTATAATATATATTGTTATGACCAGGTGAGAAAGGGGTCCAGGGTTCCCTCTCAGCCTTGACCTGGTCTTACTGTATGAGGGTTTAATTTTAAACACACCGTTTTTTTTAGCTCCCCCTTTGTGAAATCTTGTTCACTAACTTCCAATTATAAGGCAAAGAAACTAGTCAAACAGGTTTTCTTAGGTTTAAAGAAAAAAGGTTGAACTTTATTGAACTTAAACTCTAATTCGGTTAATGCCTACGGATACGCGACGCACCCACGCTAGCATGCATACACGATACACACATGCAGATAGAGACAGAAAATAGCAGAAGAAATAAAGTGGAAAAGTTTGAGGCAATATCTGAAGATGGTTTTGGTTACTGTTCTTCGAGTTTGCTGTAAATTCCTTGAAGTAGGTAGGTCTCGCTTTTTGTTGGGGCCCAGTATTATTCTTAAACCTTGTTCAATGTAGGAGACTTTTCTCTCTTGAAGTTCATGTGTCCTCAGTGGGTCGAGATGCTTGTGAGAAAGAGATGGGAGCAGACAGAAGAGGTCTTCTTACTCCAGGAGCAAACAGTTTTTCTGAGTTCAAAAACTCTGTAGCTAGTTCAAAAAACCCTGGACTAGCCAGTTAGTCATGTGACCAGCTGGTTTAACCAGTCCTGGCTTTTGTGGATTGTATTACCTTAGCAGTCTCTGGAATGTTCTTCCTTACACCTTCAATGTCTGACAATCAAAATCCATTGTGGGTTGAATGTGTCCACAAGAACTGTCTGTTAGTATGCAAATATTTTTCAACTAAGTGTCTGGCAGCCCTTGTAACAGGCCTTCTTCCTCCCAGCAACAGTTTAAAATCAATGTTCATATGAAAAAATTAATATACCTCATTCTTGGCAGGTGGGGGCCTGCATGACAATATATTTATGGGATTATCAAAAGGTAATTCTTTCACTGCTGAATGCTATTGATCTTGCTTGTTGTATTTATACAGTGTCTTTAGTGTAGCAAAACATTCCAAATCACTTCACAGGAGCATAATCAGACAAAACTTTCAAGAGAAGTATAAACGCTGGCACGGACTGGCTGGGCTGAATGGCCTGTTTCTGTGCTGTATATCCTATGTAAAAATTTGACACGAACCACATAAGGAGATATTAGGTCAGGTGACCAAAAGCTTGGTCAAAGAGGTACATTTTAAGGAGTGTCTTAAATGACGAGAGAGAGAGGCACAAACAATATGCAGCCACTAAACCAGTTAAAGGGGAGCAGAACACATGTTCCAATATCAGATATAAGGATTAAATCTGACTGCTGTCGAATTGGTCTAAATTTAAAATCTGCTTCTATTCTTGTGCATCTATGTTTGGAGGAGGGCAGGCGTTGCTGCCTTTAGTACTGCAGCATCTGTTACAATCTTTATTTCCTATCACTTCTTGGCATTCTCGCTACTGAGCCGCTGTGGCTTTGATACAAAAGCAATCAGAGGTCTGAGGGCCAGGTGAAACAGTCTGGGAATCCCTGGTTTGGCCTCCTGTCAATTCAGTGAGGAAGCAATGAAGGACTACGTCCATTGAAGTATGAACCAAACACCTGGTGCTAAAATGACTGAAAATAGATTAAACAAAAAGGTGATGGGATCACATCAGCCCCATCAGCTTCAACAGAAAAACATCGCGCAGGGTGTAAACAACAAGGACCGCCCATACAATACATCAGTTTTCCATTCTGTGTGTTAGGTTACAATTACCCGCTTTGGCTTTGCTATTCCCATTACTGCATGTTTTATTTCATAGAATCTTAGAAGGGTACAGCACAGAAGGCAGCCATTCAGCCCATCATGTCTATCCCCGCTCTTTGAAAAAGCTATCCCATTCGTCCCACTACCCTGCTCCTTCCCCATAGCCGTGTAAATATGCACCATTCAAGTATTTATCCAATTCCCTTTTAAAATTTTCTTCCACCACTCTTTCAGGCCGAGCATTCCAGATCATAGCTCCCTTCTTTTCCTTAATTGCTTCCCTGTGTCCCCCATGATTCTTTCACCAATTCCCTTAAATCTGTGTCCTCTGGTCCCGATCTTCCTGCCACTGGAAACTGTTTCTCCTTATTTACTTTATCAAAACACTTCATGATTTTGAACACATCTAGCAAATCTCCCCTTAATCTTCTCTGCTCGAAAGAGAACAACCCCAGCTTCTCCAGTATCTCCACAGTATTGAAGTACCTCATCCTGGTACCATTCCAGTAAAATTCCTCTGCTCCCTCTCCTTATATCTTTCCTGAAGTCTTGAGCCCAGAACGTTATCCTCATTAAGGGCCTTCTGTTGCTCATTTACTGTTTTACCTGCTAATTTTCGATTCCAATCCAGCTGGGCCAAATCCCTTTCCAACTCCGTGAAATTAGCCTTCTTCCAGTTGTATATTTCCACATTTGATTTTCCTTGTCCTTTCCCATAACTACTTTAAACCTAATGATATTGTAATCACTGTTTCCAAAATGCTCCCCCACTGAAACATGCTCGACTTGCCCCACTTCATTCCCCAGAACGAGATCTAGCACTCATTCCTTCCTCATTGGGCTTGACACATCCTGATCACGAAAGTTTTCTTGTACACATTTCGGGAATTCCTCGCCCTCTTTGCCCATTATACTGCGATTTCCCCAGTCTATGTTAAAATTATCCTAAGTCCCCCATTACAAATGTCCCCAAACACTGCCATCACCATCCCAGGGTATGTCCTGTCTCACCAGAGGACAGACCCAGCAGAGGTGGCGGCACAGTGGTATACAGTAGGGAGGGAGTTGCCCTGGGAGTCCTCAACATTGACTCCAGACCCCATGAAGTCTCATGGCATCAGGTCAAACATGGGCAAGGAAATCTCCTGCTGATTATTATCGACCGCCCTCCCTCAGCTGATGAATCAGTACTCCATCATGTTGAACAACACTTGGAGGAAGCACTGAAGGTTGCAAGGGTGCAGAATGTACTCTTGGTGGGGGATTTCAAAGTCCATCATCAACAGTGGCTCAGGAGCACCACTAGTACTGAGCTGGCCGAGTCCTAAAGGACATAGCTGCTATACTGGGTCTGTGGCAGGTGGTGAGAGAACCAACAAGAGAAAAAAACATACTTGACCTTGTCCTCACCAATCTGCCTGCCACAGATGCATCTGTCCATGACAGTATTGGTAGGAGTGACCACCTCACAGTCCTTGTAGAGACAAAGTCCCGCCTTCACATTGAGGATACCCTCCATCGTGTTGTGTGGCACTACCACCGTGCTAAATGGGATAGAACATAGAACAGTACAGCACAGTATAGGCCCTTCGGCCCACGATGTTGTGCCGAACCTTTAACCTACTCTAAGATCAAACTAACTTCCTACCCTTCATTCTACTATCATCCATGTACCTATCCAAGAGTCGCTTAAATGCCCCTAATGTATCTGCTTCTACTACTACCGCTGGCAGCGCATTCCACGCACCCACCACTCCTGTGTAAAGAACCTACCTCTGACATCTCCCCGAAACCTTCCTCCAATCACCTTAAAATTATGACCCCTGGTGATAGCCCTTTCCACCCTGGGAAAAAGTCTCTGGCTGTCCACTCAATCTATGCTTCTCATCATCTTGTACCCCTCTATCAAGTCACCTCTCATCCTTCTTCGCTCCAATGAGAAAAGCCCCAGCTCCCTCAATCTTTCTTCGTAGGACATGCCCTCCAGTCCAGGCAGCATCCTGGTAAATCTCCCCTGCACCCTCTCTAAAGCTTCCACATCCTTCCTATAATGAGGCTACCAGAACTGAACACAATATTCCAAGTGTGGTCAAACCAGGGCCTTATAGAGCTGCAGCATAACCTCGCGGCTCTTAAACTCAATCCCCCTGTTAATGAAAGCCAACACACCATACGCCTTCTTAACAACCCTATCAACTTGGGTGGCAACTTTGAGTGATCTATGGACACGGACCCCAAGATCCCTCTGTTCCTCCACACTACCAAGAATCCTGTCTTTAAGCCTGTATTCCGCATTCAAATTCGACCTTCCAAAATGAATCACTTCACACTTTTCCAGGTTGAACTCCATCTGCCACTTCTCAGCCCAGCTCTGCATCCTGTCAATGTCCCGTTGCAACCTACAACAGCCTTCCACACTATCCACAACTCCAGCAACCTTTGTGTCATTGGCAAACTTGCTAACCCAGCCTTCCACTTCCTCATCCAAGTCATTTATAAAAATCACAAAGAGCAGAGGTCCCAGAACAGATCCCTGCGGAACACCACTGGTCACCGAGCTCCAGGCTGAATACTTCCCATCTACTACCACCCTCTGTCTTCTATGGGCCAGCCAATTCTGTATCCAGACAGCCAGCTTTCCCTGTATCCCATGCCTCCTTACTTTCTGAATGAGCCTACCACGGGGAACCTTATCAAACGCCTTGCTAAAATCTATATACACCACATCCACTGCTCTTCCTTCATCAACGTGTTTTGTCACATCTTCAAAGAATTCAATAATTCTTTGACCTGCCCCTCACAAAGCCATGCTGACTGTCTCTAATCAAACTATGCTTTTCCAAATAATCATAAATCCTGATCTCAGAATCCTCTCCAATAATTTGCCCACTACCGACGTAAGACTGGCTGGTCTATAATTCCCAGGGTTATCCCTATTCCCTTTCTTGAAGAAGGGAACAACATTTGCCACCCTCCAATCATCCGGCACTACTCCAGTGGACAGTGAAGACGCAAAGATCATCGCCAAAGGCGCAGCAATCTCTTCCCTCGCTTCCCGTAATATCCTTGGGTATATCCCGTCTGGCCCCAGGGACTTATCTGTCCTCATATCATTCAAAATTTCCAGCACATCCTCCCTCTTAACCTCAACCTGTTCGAGTATATCAGCCTGTTCCACGCTGTCCTCACAAACGACCAGGTCCCTCTCACGAGTGAATACTGAAGCAAAGTATTCATTTAGGACCTCCCCTACCTCCTCCGACTCCAGGCACAAGTTCCCTCCACTATCCCTGATCGGCCCTATCCTCACTCTGGCCATCCTCTTGTTCCTCACATAAGTGTAGAACGCCTTGGGATTTTCCTTAATCCTACCCGCCAAGACTTTTTCATGTCCCCTTCTAGCTCTCCTAAGTCCATTCTTCAGTTCCTTCCTGGCTACCTTGTAACCCTCTAGAGCCTTGTCTGATCCTTGCTTCCTCAACCTTAAGTAAGCTTCCTTCTTCCTCTTGACTAGATAGATTTCGAACAGATCTAGCAATGTAAAACTGGGCATACATGAGGCACTGTGGGCCATCAGCAGCAGCAAAATTGTACTCAATCACAATCATGGCCCAGCATATCCCCCACTCTAGCATTACCATCAAGCCAGGAGACCAACACTGGTTCCATGCAGGAGCGCATGTCAGGAGCAGCACCAGGCATACCTCAAAATGAAGTGTCAACCTAGTGAAGCTACAACCCAGGACTACTTGCGTGCCAAACTGCGTAAGCGGCATGCGACAATGGAGCTAAGAGATCCCATAAGCAAAGGATCAGATCAAAGCTCTGCAGTCCTGCCACATCCAGCCAGGAACGGTGGTGAACAATTAAAAACTAAAAGGAGGAGGTGGCTCCACAAATATCCCCATCTTCAATGATGGGGAAGCCCAGCACATCATTGCAAAAGATAAGGCTGAAGCATTTGCAACAATCTTCAGCCAGAAGTGCCGAGTTGATGATCCATCTCAGCCTCCTCCTGAAGTCCCCAGCATCACAGATGCCAGACTTCAGTCAATTCGATTCACTCCGCGTGATATGAAGAAACAACTGAAGGCACTGGATACTGCAAAAGCTATGGGTCCTGACAACATTCCGGCAATATTACTGAAGACCTGTGCTCCAGAACTTGCCGTGCCCCTAGCCAAGCTATTCCAGTACAGCTACAACACTGGCATTGTGGAAAATTGCCCAGGTATGTACCGCACACAAAAACAGGACAAGTCCAACCTGGCCAATTACCACCCCATCAGTCTGTCAATTATCAGTAAAGTGATGGAAGGTGTCATCAACAGTGCTATCAAGTGGCACTTGCTTAGCAATAACCTGCTCACTGGCATTCAGTTTGGGTTCCGCCAGGGCCACTCAGCTCCTGACCTTCTTACAGCCTTGGTTCAAACATGAACAAAAGAGCTGAACTCAAGATATGAGGTAAGAGTGACTGCCCTTGACATCAAGGTAGCATTTGACCGAGTACGGCATCAAGGAGCCCTAGCAAAACTGGAGTCAATGGGAATCAAGGGAAAACTCTCCGCTGATTGGAGTCATACCTAGCGCAAAGGAAGATGGTCGTGATTGTTGGAGGTCAATCAGCTGAGCTCCAGGACATTACTGCAGGGGTTCCTCAGGGTAGTGTCCTATGCCCAACCACCTTCAACTGCTTCATCAATGACGTTCCTTCAATCATAAGGCTGGAAGTGGAAATGTTTGCAGATGATTGCACAATGTTCAGCACCATTTGCGACTCCTCAGATACCGAAGCAGTCTGTGTGGAAATGCAGCAAGACCTGGACAATATCGAGGCTCAGGCTGATAAGTGGCAACATTCACGCCACACAAGTGCCAGGCAATGACCATCTCCAACAAGAGAGAATCTAACCATCTCCCCTTGACATTCAATGGCATTACGATCGCTGAATCCTCCACTATCAACATCCTAGGGACTACCATTGACCAGAAGCTGAACTGGAGTAGCCATATAAATACCGTGGCTACAACAGCAGGTCAGACGCTAGGAATCCTGTGGCGAGTAACTCACCTTCTGACTCCCCAAAACCTGTCCACCATCTACAAGGCACAAGTCAGGAGTGTGATGGAATACTCTCCACTTGCCTGGATGGGTGCAGCACCAACAACACTCAAGAAGCTCGACACAATCCAGGACAAAGCAGCCCGCTTGATTGGCACCCCATCTACAATCATTCACTCCCTTTACCACCAATGCACAGTGACAGCAGTGTGTACCATCTACAAGATGCACTGCAGCAAAGTACTAAGGTTCCTTAGACAGCACCTTCCAAACCTGCGACCTCTACCACCTAGAAGGAAAAGGGCAGCAAATGCATGGGAACAGCACTACTTGAAAGTTCCCCTCCAAGCCACACATCATCCTGACTTGGAACCATATCGCCGTTCCTTCACTGTCGCTGGGTCAAAATCCTGGAACTTTCTTCCGAACAGCACTGTTGTTGCACCTACACCCCAAGAATTGCAGCGGTTCAAGAAGACAGCTCACCACCACCTTTTCAAGAGCAATTAGGGATGGGCAATAAATGCTGGCCTGGCCAGCAACACCCACATTCCATGAATGAATAAAAAAAAAATACTGTACAGTTTTTGTTGCACTTTGCTCCTGTATCTCCTTCCCACTATTTGGTGACCTATTGTATAGACCCAGCAGCCTAACAGCTCCTAAATGTTCTTTAATTCTAATCATATAGATTCTTTGAACCCTTAAACCCCAAACAATGGGATGATGGCCGGGGGGGGGGGGGGGGGGGGGGGGGAGTGTAAAATGGAGCGGATGGCTCGTGGAGGCCTTTCCGTTCCGCTCCCACCTCCGCCGCCACTTTACGCAGGGTGGCGGCGGCGATAAACGGCTCACCCACCCAAGGCCAATCAAGGCCCTTAGGTGGCCAATTAACTAGGGATTTTACCCTAGGCTGGCGAGCGGCCCAGGCCCAAAGAAAGCTGCCTGTTAAAAGTAGGCAGCTTTCTAACGGCCTGGGGGCGTGGAGGGGGGGAGCCCTCCTGGTCTGGCAACCTGTGCCCGACGGAGGGCTGTCCCTGATACCCCAAACACCCCCAATGCCCAACAACGCCCCAGACCCCCCCCAATTGACTACCCTTGCCTCGCCAGGGCCCAACCGCTTGCCGTCCTCGAGGCCCCAAAAACCTACCCAGTCTCCAGGGCTCCCCGACATCTTCCATCTTCAGCTGGGTTGCAGTCCCAGCAGTAACCACCGCTTCTGGTGGCGCTGCTGGGACCGAGAGCTGATGGCCCACTGATTGGCTGGCAGTTCCATTAGGCGGGACTTCCTGCCTCAATGAGGTCTGGATCCCCAGGCCAGATGGAGGCGAGTTCGCTACTGACTTTTCAGTCGGTGGATGGCTCCTGTCCGCTGAGGGTAAAATCCCGGCCAGTATCTTTGTTGAATACTGTTAACTCCTATCCCTGGTTTTTTCCTTCCTTATCTTTCCTGAATAGATTGTAGCCAGGACAATATATAAAGTGCCCATTCCTCCCCATGTTTGAGCCAGAGGTTTCCCCCAAAAGAACTGAGCAGACCTTTTGTGGTAGCCTGAGGTCTGAAGCATGTTTGTAATGTTGAACTGATTGCCTGGTCTGTCTCTTTAAGACTACTTGAGCACTCCCTATAAGTGACCTAAACAGCAAACTCTAGGCAATGGAAATTGCTTGTAAAATGCACAAGGTTAGCTGTAATGTAACTGTAACTGTTTCTAACATTCAGACTATAGGCCATCTGGGGATGGTGAAGTGGAGTGCAGCAGTGGAGATTCTAAATTATGGCAATGCTGTGATGGTGGCATTGGACTGTGATGCTTTGATCTGAGAGTATTGGGGGTCGATGGGGGCAGGAATATATGGGGTATGGTAGTACTGTCTGGTTGTGAGGGTCCAGGATGATTAAGAGAGATGTGGGATCTAGCAACTCTCAGATGGGGGTACAAGGTTTGATAAAATGGAAAGGAATGGAGTCCTGGAGTGTAGGAATGGTTTAGAGTTTTTTTGTTGGAGACAGGACATGGAAAGGTCTGGCTGTATGGTGTCGAATGAGGTGAGGTGCCGAAACTTCAAAATGTGGTTGAAGCGAGAAGTGGGGAACAATACTTGGATTCCCTGGAGGAGGGAAGAGTGCAACAGCCATTAAGGGCTCAAGCCTTTGGGTACAGGAGGAGGGGTCCTACAGACTGGGAGTACTTGGGAGTTGTGATGGGGAGGCTGATTCAGGTGGCAGCGGGGATTCCCACATAGAGTAAGAAACACATCTAGGGAGTCCAAGCCTAACAGTCAGGGGAGGTGCTGGCATACTGGTAGTGTCACTAGACTAGTAACCCAGAGCTCTGGGGACATGGGTTCAAATCCCACCACAGCAGATGGTGGAATTTGAATTCAATTAATAAAAAAAATCTGGAATTAAAAAGTTAGTCTGGTGATGATCATGTAACCATTGTCAACTGTTGTAAAAACCAACCTTAGAGAAGGAAATCTGCCATCCTTACCTGGTCTGGCCGACATGTGACTCCAATGTTGTTGACTCTGAAATGGCATAGCAAGCCATTCAGTTCAAGCACAATAAGGGGTGGGCAACAAATGCTGGCATAACCAGTGATGCCCACATTCCATGAATAAAAAACAGTTTATTTGCTGTGAGTGGGAACAAGCTTTAAGTTCTTTCTTTGCGCTCTCTTTAAAAATATAAATAACATTTAATATTTTAAAAAACATTTAAGAAATTTGAAACCTGTTCCTGCTCACAGTAGGACCAAGAGACTGAAATAAGAGTCAGCCTCAGGTGTGGTGGCAATGGATGACTCCACCACAGTGCCCCCTACCTTGGAGACACAAGTTAGAAAGACTCATATATGCCATTTAGGATGACTCATATACAGCAAGATGGTGCCAACTATCTTGGAGACACAAATTAGAAGGACTTGTATATACTGTAGTACCACAGTGGCACCTATCTTGGAACTGTGAGCTAGAAGGACTGTAAAATAGTATGTAAAGTAAGTAATTAAGTTCTAGCGTGACAAGAGCACGATGGAAATAGGCACAAAGGCATAGCCAAGAATTTTAATATATTGACAGATATATGTTGCTCACAGTGAACTGTATGACAGCCTATTTAATAAAGACCGTGTATTGCGCAATTGTTGTGCTAAGATGAAACTGTGTGCCTTTAAGGCCACTAAGACCAATTGCTGTTAAGAAAACACTGCGTGAGCTGAGAGTTTACATTGTTCTTCAAGTTGCATACTGGGTATGAGAAGAATTTCCTTTCATCTACAGTGTAGTCAACATGGGGAACAAACTCTTAGTAAAAGCAGTGAATTAGTTCCTTCCAAAAGAAAACCAATTCTGGACTAGGATTGTGATTGGGGGTTACAGAGATAACACCCTGAGGAAATAATAGAACACAAAGCTTCTGGGATCATTGGTAGAAAGGAACTGGCCGAGTGTGATCAACAGGGGCAGAAAAATGATCAGACACTGAATAGATATTTTTGATGTGGAAAGCTGGTGATGGTTGGTACTCACATCGCCACCACTCTGCCCCCCAAATAAGTAGAAGTTTCTGCCATTGGGCTGGATCTTGCTGGAAAAATAACGGTGTGTTAAAAACACACGCTATTATTAATGCATGAGAAACTTTAATTCTGTACGCTGCAAGATACTCTGCTCCAGCAAGAACCAGCCCAATGTTGTTTTTTAATTTCCTTTTAAATGTTCCCTTTCTTCTGGTATGGTTGCTCAGCTGATCCATCTGATAGTCACAGTCTTGCTGTCGTCATTGATAAAGTTGAAGCTGGGCAACTTTGCTTGGAGCTGCTAACATGCATAATTTTCTGCTTTTCCAGTGCCTCATGATCATCTCAAACACAAGATGTCCATTTTTAACCTTCATAAGAAAAGTTCTGTTATCTCTTTGGTTCCATTATATTCATGTTTCCGCTGTTCTGATGAGTTCCACACACCCTTGATCTATACAGAAAGTCTCTATTTCTAATAGTCACAGTACACGTTGCCCCAGGCCTCACATTACTCTAATATACATCAAAATCTGTGGTTCTCTGATTTATTTCTACATTTATTTTCACCATTTAAAAAAAAGTGTTTGCCTGCCTAACCGAGGTGTTTGCAACTGGAAGTCTTTCTTGCTTTTGGCACCTTCCCTTATAAACGCCATCAGCACTGTAGATAATAAGGTCATAATAAACAGCCAATATTATTCAGGGGAGTCGGTGAGTGGGGGAGGGGATAAAGGGCAACTCCACCTATTCCAAATATCCACGTTAAGAATCAAAACAGCTGTGGTTTGCGAGGAGATCACTCGCCCACTTTGTCAAGTTGGAGAAAGGGGCATGGAGCCAGGGTCAGGGCAACAGCTAGTTGAGATGGGAATAAATATTGATTATTAAAAAAACAGGGTTTTTTAAATTAATGGTTCCACTTGAACACTATTATTAGACACAATATGTATAGAATTTCCTGCTATTTCACTGGTCATCTGCCAGGAGTGCATATATTAGTTGAGAAGAAAATAGTAACCCCACCCCTCCCAATTTGTATGTAGTGTCTCTGGCAATACATAGTTGAAGGATATTTTTAAATTATAATCAGTTCAACCTGCTCCAAAAAGTCACTTTGTCGTTGTGATGGCATTCCTTGTTACAGGGACCAATGAATAGTGGCTTCCAAGGGCTAATAGCAGATACGTTGTACCCAAGAATCAATCATCACAGTGGAAACCAATGAGCACCAGTTCCTAGGGAAACAGTTATGTTTAATAAGTGCCAATGAGTGTTTAATGTATAAGAAGAAGCCTTCTGAAGCCTTTTCCACTCCTGACCTGCCTTTACTACAATTAGTCAGTGCGTTGTCAGTCAAATACAAATAATCACATGATCCAACCAATAACAATGATGGAAAGAGTTATGAATAAAATCTGAGCACTATTAGCCAATGAGACTGGTCAAATGACACAACCAATTTTATATTATAGATCTATAATCAAGCACAGTTTGGTGGTGCACTCCATTTAAGCTCCAACAGGTTACACCCCAGTGATCTGATGTTGATTGATGCCCACAATCACCCAGTAGTGAGTTACTGTTCTTAAAAGTGTCACAATGGAAAGGTACCATATATAAACAAACCTTCCCCAATGACAAAAAGAAACGCATTGGAGATTGAGTTAGAGTCACTACCCATTGACCCCTTCATTCCTGGTTTCAGAGCAGGGTCAAGGAGCTGGTTAATTACCTTTCATCCACAATACTAACTGGCCATTCGGAGGGGGAAATGTTACTTGCCTCTTATTAGCTCAAGCCTGGATGTTGCCCAGGTCTTGATGCATGTAAGTATGGACTGCTTGATAGTCTGAGAAATTGTGAATGGAACTGACCATTGTAAGTGAACATCACCACTTTTAACCTTATGACAAAGTAGCTGAAGATGGGCCTGAAGCAGTTAGGTCTAGGACACTGCCCCGAGGAATTCCTGCAGCAATGTTCTGGGGCCTCCAACAATCACAACCATCTTCCTTTGTGTTAGGTATGACTCTAACCATTGGAGAGTTTTCCACTTGATCCTCATTGACTTCAAATTTACTCAGTCAAATGGTGCTTTGATGTCAAGGGCAGTCACTCTCACCTCACCTTTAGAATTCAGCTCTTTAGTCCATGTTTGGACCAAGGCTGTAATGAAGTGTGCAGCCAAGTGGTTCTGGCCAAATCCTAGCTGAGTGTGCTGAACAGGTTGATGCTGAGTAAGTGCTGCTTGATAGCATTGGCGAAGACACCTTCCATCACATTGCTGATGATTGAGAGTAGACTGATGGGGCAATAATTGGCTGGATTGGATTTGTCCTGCCTTTTGCTGCCAGGACATATTTGAGCTGTTGGGTAGATGTCAGTGTTGTAGCTGTACTGGAATAGCTTGTCTAGAAGCACAGCTGGTTCTGGAGTACAAGTCTTCATCATTACAGCCAGGTTGTTGTCAGGGCCTATAATCTTTACTGTATCCAATGCACTCAGCATTTTCTTGATATCACATGGACGGTGTCAAGTTGGCTGAAGGCTGGCATCTGTGATGGTGTAAACCTCAGGTTGGAGAATGAACTGGATCATCCACTCTGTACTTCTGGCTGAAGATGGTTACGAAAGTTTCAGCCTCGTCTTTTGCACTCACACATGCTGACTCCGCCATCATTGAGGTTGAGGATATTCATGGTACCTCCTCCTCCTGCTAGTTTTTTTTTAATTGTCCATCACCATTCTCAAGGGGATGTGGCAGAACTGTAGAGCTTGCTTCTGATCAATTGGTCATGGGATCACTTAGCTCAGTCTATAGCTGCTGCTTCCACTGTTTGGCATGCACGTAGTCCTGTGTTGTAGCTTCACCAGGTTGGCATCTCATCTTGGGTATGTCTGATGCTGCTCCTGGCATGTTCTTCTACATGTCTAATTGAGCCAGAGTTGGTCACTTGTCTTAATTGTAATGGTAGAGTGAGGGATATGCTGGGCCATGAAGTTACAGATTGTAGTGGAATACAATTCTGCTGCTGCTGATGGCCCACAACACCTTATGGATGCCCAGTTTTGAACTGCTAAATCTGTTCTGAATCTATCCCATTTAGCACAGTGGCAATGCCACACAGTATGTTGGAGGGTGCCCTCGGTATGAAGATTGCACTTCCTTCCCCACAAGGACACTGCAACAAGTATATTGGTGAGGATGAAGTTAAGTAGGTTTTTCCCCTTGTGTTGGTTCTCACCAACAGCTGTCAGTAGTGGTGCTACTGTGCAACTCTTGGTGAAGGACATTGAGAGTACATTCTTTGCCCTTGCTACCCTCAGTACTTCTTCCAAGTGGTATTCAACATGGAGGAATACTGATTCATCAACTGAGGGAGTGTGGTAGGTGGTAATCAGCACAAGGTTTTCTTGTCACTGTTTGACATGATGCCATGAAACTTTATGGTGTCCTCACTCAATATTGAGGACTGTCAGGGCCACTCCCTGCTCACTGTGTTCTTCTGTGCTACCACCTCTGGTGGGTCGATCCTGCCAGTGGGACAGGACATGCCTAGGGATGGTGATGGAGGAGTCTGGGAATTGGCTGATAATTATACTCACAGAATCATACCTATATCAGTCTGTGGGACAGCTGTCCCAGTTTTGGCACAAGTCCTCAGATGTTAGTGAGGAGGACTTTGTCGGATCGACTTGCCTGGTCGTGTCTTTGCAATGTCCAAATTCGATAGCTAGATCGAAGCCGTGTGCCCCTCCATTATCCTTACTGTACTTTTGTGTAGCAGTTTGATACAACTGAATGGCTTGCTAGGCCATTTCAGACAATAGTTAAGAATCAACCATATTACTGTGAGTCTGAACTTATAGGCCAGACAGGATAAGGACAGCAGGATTCCTTCCCTAAAGGGAATGAACCATTTGGGTTTTTGTGACAATCCAATAATTTCATACTCACCATTACTGATATTAGCTTTTTAATTCCAGATTTATTTAATTAACTAAATTCACAATTCATAAACTGCCATGTTGGGATTTGAACTCACATCTCCGGATTATTGTCCAGGTCTCTGGCCTATTTATCTAGTAACATAACCACTATGCTAACTCCCTGTCCTCATCCCCCCCTCAGGTAAAGCCTCTCACATCTATTCAGGCAGTATATACAGCAGACACTGCCAGACTGTGGTGCTACCATCATGTTGTGGAACTGTCGGACTATATGCAGCGCCATCTCTAATCCTTGAAACCTTTTTTGCTTCTTTCCAGTTTTATATTTAGCATTCTCCCCGTTTACACCTGATCTTCTGACCCATGCTGCAATTTGTTTCCATTTATTCATGGCTGAGCCCAGACAATGGCTACCAGCAGGTTATTCAAACACTAGGGCTGAGACCAATTTCTCCACACCTGTACACCTGTACTTTCCAGAACAAGTGACTGGACCATAATTAAGAATGGGAAACCTACCTGACTTTTGCCCTCAGGAGAGCTGAGGCCACTTGTAATGCCCAAAGTACTTCCCTTACCTGAGATCAGCTAACTCAGTACAAACCAGGGATTGAATCTGGGACATTCCTCTCACCTATAAGGCTCTATAGCACCATGCATTTACCCACTAAGCCATCACTTACCGCACATCATCACACACCCCACCGTCCCCAATATAAAAAAAAATTCTTACAGTGTTAAACAGATTACACCACAATTCCAAAGAGCAGCTTCATAGAGAGAACTGTAATACTCTCTTAGATTGTTAAGTGATTTTATTTTAAATGGAATCAAAAAAACAATTTAGTATTGGAAGAGAAATACCACTGAAAGTACTTGCATTTATATAGCACATTTCTTAGCCTCAGGATATCCCAAAGTGCTTTACAGCCAATGAAGTGCTTTTGAAGTATAGCAATTTTTAAAATGTAAGAAACACACCATCCAATTTGAATACAGTAAGATCCAATGAACAGGAATCTGTTTTAGGTATTGATCGAGGGAAAAATATTGGTCGGGACAGCAGGAGAACTTCCCTGCACTTCTTCCAATAGTGCCATAGTATCTTTTGCAGCTACCCAAGAAGGCAGACAGAGCTTGGGTTAAACATCTCATCCAAAAAACAGTAACTCTTACAGTGCAGCACTCCCTCAGTACTGCAATAGAGTCAAGTTTATGGAGTGGGACTTGACTGAACAACCTTCTGATTTAGGGAGTGAGAGATCTACCACTGAGCCATAGTTGACACTTATGGAATCTGTATTTTTTTTACTTGGTTAATGTAGAATGGTATTCCCATATAACTTGGTACATTATTTGGTCTTAAAACACGCAAGTGTTACACCATATCTTTGCTTTTCTTTTAAAAATACATGCAGTCTCTTCTATATTCTACTTAATACAATTCCCTTGGAGGCTGCAGTCAGAGTGCTACAATTGGTCTTCATGCCACATACCAGGGTGGGGAATATCAGTCAAAATTCTTGCTCCTGATTGCTGTTCCATCACCACTGTGTAGATGCTGGGGGAAGGATAGTATATGATGTCTCCCATTGTGAAGTAGCCTACTGATTGTCTGGACTCATCTAATACTTATTTTCGTGTTCTGCTCTGACACCACTTTATTTAAGAGTCTCCAAACCAAAGTAGTAGGAAGGAACTTAAGCAAGGAGTCAGGAGGGCTAAAAGGGGTCATGAAAAGTCATTGGCAAACAGGATTAAGGAAAATCCCAATGCTTTATATACGTATATAAAGAGCAACAGGGTAACCAAGGAAATGGTTCACCCACTCAAAGACAGAGAACCGAATCTATGTGTGGAGCCAGAGGAAATGGGCGAGGTACTAAATGAGTACTTTGCATCAGTATTCACCAAAGAGAAGGACTTGGTGGATGATGAGCCTAGATAGTCTCAGTCATCTCATTATCAAAAAGGAGGAGGTTGGTGTTGGGTGTCCTGCAAAGCATTAAAGAAGATAAGTCCCCAGGGCCTGATGGGATCTACCCCAGAATACTGAGGAAGGCAAGGGAAGAAATTGCTGCGGCCTTGACAGAAATCTTTGCATCCTCATTGGCTACAGGTGAGGTCCCAGAGGACTGGAGAATAGCCAATGTTGTTCCTTTGTTTAAGAAGGGTAGCAAGGATAATCCAGGAAATTATAGGCTGGTGAGCCTTACGTCAGTGGTAGGGAAGTTATTAGAGAGTATTCTTCGGGACAGGATTTACTCCCATTTGGAAACAAACAAACTTATTAGCGAGAGGCAGCATGGTTTTGTGAAGGAGAGGTCGTGTCTCACTAATTTGATTGAGTTTTTTGAGGAAGTGACAAAGATGATTGATGAAGGAAGGCATTGGATGTTGTCTATATGGACTTCAGTAAAGCCTTTGACAAGGTCCCTCATGGCAGACTGGGACAAAAGGTGAAGTCACACGGGATCAGAGGTGAGCTGGAAAGATGGATACAGAACTGGTTCAGTCATAGAAGACAGAGGGTAGCAGTGGAAGGGTGCTTTTCTGAATGGAGGGATGTGACTAGTGGTGTTCCGCAGGGATCAGTGCTGGGACCTTTGCTCTTTGTAGTATATATAAATGATTTGGAACAAAATGTAGCTGGTCTGATTAGTAAGTTCGCGGATGACACAAAGGTTGGTGGATACAGCAGGATATAGATCGGTTGGAGACATGGGCGGAGAAATGGCAGATGGAGTTTAATCCGGACAAATGCGAGGTAATGCATTTTGGAAGGTCTAATGCAGGTGGGAAGTATACAGTAAATGGCAGAACCCTTAGGAGTATTGACAGGCAGAGAGATCTGGGCATACAGGTCCACAGGTCACTGAAAGTGGCAACGCAGGTGGATAAGGTAGTCAAGAAGGCATACGGCATGCTTGCCTTCATCGGTCGGGGCATAGAGTATAAAAATTGGCAAGTCAAGCTGCAGATGTACAGAACCTTAGTTAGGTCACACTTAGAATATTGCGTGCAATTCTGGTCGCCACACTACCAGAAGGACGTGGAGGCTTTGGAGAGGGTACAAAAGAGGTTTACCAGGATGTTGCCTGGTCTGGAGGGCATTAGCTATGAGGAGAGGTTGGATAAACTCGGATTGTTTTCACTGGAACGACGGAGGTGGAGGGGCGACATGATAGAGGTTTACAAAGTTATGAGCGGCATGGACAGAGTGGATAGTCAGAAGCTTTTTCCCAGGGTGGAAGAGTCAGTTACTAGGGGACATAGGTTTAAGGTGCGAGGGGCAAAGTTTAGAGGGGTTTGCGAGGCAAGTTCTTTACACAGAGGGTGGCGAGTGCCTGGAACTTGCTGCCGGGGGAGGTGGTGGAAGCAGGTACGATAGCGACGTTTAAGAGGCATCTTGATAAATACATGAATAGGATGGGAATAGAGGGATACGGTCCTCGGAAGTGCAGAAGGTTTTAGTTTAGGCAGGTATCAAGATTGCGCAGGCTTGGAGGGCCAAATGGCCTTTTCCTGTGCTGTACTGTTCTTTGTTCTTTTGTTCAAACTTTGAGAATTCCATGAGGGTAGACTTTCTGTTTTCACGCTCTATCCCATTGGGACAGGCCCCACCTAACAAAGTCAAGATAGGTTAGGCATAGGTGGCAAAGCCAACACTTTAGGACTCCCAAGTATGCATTGGTGTGCTGCTGGAATGCAACAGCTGTGCTTACCACCACAATGCACTGAAATACTGATCACCCCTCACACAAAAGGGGTATTTAGGATGCTGGACAGTGCTGTGGGAGGAGGGAAGTGGGTAGGTGTTGCATCCCATGCCAGAAAATGAGGACAAGGGAACTTCTACCCCATTAAACTTTGTGTTCAGCAAACCACCTTCCACCAGCTCCAACATGCACTCACATCTTTCCGCAACCCCCAACATCCCAGCAGCAACAATCCCTGCACGACACTCTGAATCATTCTTCCATCACAACTGCGACTTTCTCTTCTCGGCCTGGCACCTTATAACGCAAGACAAGGAGATTCAACACTTGTCCATTCGTCAATTACTTCCTCCAACTTGGTACATAATAGCTGCTGCACGTGGTGGTCTCTTCTACACCGGGGGGGACCAAACACCGAATATGTGACTGTTTCTCTAAAGACCTTGGATCTGTCCTCACGTCCCAACCCAAACTCCCTCTCTCTTACATTTCAATTTTCCATCCCACTCCTATTATGCCCTTTCTATCTTTAGCTACTCTCATGCTGTGTCTCATACAGCTGCTCGACGCCCCTCAATATGCATCCTTGTGTCTCCTGTGAATTTCTCATCTGCCAAGTAACCACCCCCTGTTCGCCATCAAAGCATTTCCCAGGCAATTCAATTTCTTTGCCTATGTCTGCGCTTGTATTCTCTTCCCCCTTTTGTTCTTTTGCTTTTTAAAATGCTGCTCCTCTGTCATATTTTTCAGGGTTGGATTCCTGAGGAAGAACGGGGTCTGAAGACCCGTCTCAGATACATTAAATATTGCATGTTCTGAACGGAAAGTTGTGTTGCTATATCATATAAGCTATAATGCTTGGATCTTGAATTAAAATACTTGTGAAGCTTTAATAGTGCGCTAAACCACATCTTTTGTTCATTTGAAGATCTTTTCTCTCAGTTTCAAAGCCACGAACCTAAACGGGCCATTCTGCGACCCGTAGTTTGTGCATTGCTGAGATCTGATTGCTGATACCTTAAGATTTAAAAAAACCAAAGAAACTTAAAAATACAGTGTTTACTGAGCTGTTTTAAAGCTGGCTGGGCGACATAATATTGGGATAGTTTGGGACTAGTATTTGATTGACTTTCGGCTACAAACGTACAGTATTTTAGTTTCTGGGACCCCCTAACCATCGCCAATGCCCCCACCCCTGCCTGCAGTCTGACAACTGCTGCACATTCCAGCCACCGAAACCACCTGATCGGATTCTCAGCAGTGGGTGAGTCAATAGCAGACACAATAGGATAATGATAGCGGGAGGGGGTGGGATGGGAGAGGGTGTCTAGTCCTGGGAAAAGAAGGCAGGTAAGGGAAGCACAAAAACATAGTGTGTGTTAAATAAAAAAATTTTAAACTCCACTGCTTAATTTTTCAGACCATTTCAGTATTTGAACTGCTACTTAATAAACGTCAGTATAAAAATAATCACAGCGATCTCCTGTGGCAAAATTACACAAATGCACAGGAGCCTTGTACTAAATGTGCCTCCCTCACAATGGCCCGTCTGCCGATTGCTAAATTAACAAATTGTTGGACAATGCCGGCAGCGCAGAACAGGACGCGCTCCCACAATAAGCAGTTCCCCCATTTCTCTCTCTCTCTCACACACACACAGTCGAGGGCTGGCGCTAACTCTTCCTCGGTCGATTTTGACACTTGCTTGTCACCGGGCGGTCCCAATTGCCACAGAATTTCCCGTAATATGGGCACAAACAGCAGCAATTACCCTAAAAATATCTGCAACAAAACAGCGAAACCTTTGTCTCGACAAAATATATTCAGATCTAGGCTACTTTCTTTGGTCAGATGCTATCCCAATACGGCGGAAATAAATCCAACTTACATATCAGTTGTTACAAGAACGTATTCCCAAAAAATAAACACACACGGTGGAGGGTGTCTCGGTTTAAACACCTTCCATTGTGGTCTTTATCTTCTCTCCCAGGGCTGTAGAGGAACCCAAAAGCAGGCTGGTGGAAGCAGCGGAGGCGCTAGTCTAAAACAGAGGAGGGAAGGGTTGGAAGGGAAGTAGCTGATCACACTGGCTGACAAGCCCAGCCACGCTCGTTATTATTAACTCAGGCTGCGAGCAGACGATCACATTGCTTTCGATTGCATCTTCCCAAAGCGATGGAACTTGGGAGAACAAGCAGTACTGCAGTCCTGAGCTGGGAGGGCGGAGAATATTGCTGATGGATGAATGGAGAGAGGCTTCCCCTATTCGATTTCAGTCCGTCCTCTGCAATCTGCTGCCAACTCGCCTATTTTACTAATCATCATCGGTCAATCTCAACTAGAATCATCGGCCGGAATCTACTCGGATAATAACGACGCATTAACACGCTTGCCATTATTCTTCTTTGGCCTCCTTATCTCGAGAGACAATGGGTAAGCGCCTGGAGGTGGTCAGTGGTTTGTGAAGCAGTGCCTGGAGTGGCTATAAAGGCCAATTCTAGAGTGACAGGCTCTTCCACAGGTGCTGCAGAGAAATTTGTTTGTCGGGGCTGTTACACAGTTGGCTCTCCCCTTGCGCCTCTGTCTTTTTTCCTGCCAACTACTAAGTCTCTTCGACTCGCCACACTTTCGCCCCGTCTTTATGGCTGCCCGCCAGCTCTGGCGATCACTGGCAACTGACTCCCACGACTTGTGATCAATGTCACAGGATTTCATGTCGTGTTTGCAGACTCGCGTTTGCAGACGTCTTTAAAGCGGAGACATGGACGGCTGGTGAGTCTGATACCAGTGGCGACTTCGCTGTACAATGTGTCTTTGGGGATCCTGCCATCTTCCATGCGGCTCACATGGCCAAGCCATCTCAAGCGCCGCTGACTCAGTAGTGTGTATAAGCTGGGGATGTTGGCCGCCTCGAGGACTTCTGTGTTGGAGATACGGTCCTGCCACCTGATGCCAAGTATTCTCCGGAGGCAGCGAAGATGGAATGAATTGAGACGTCGCTCTTGGCTGACATACGTTGTCCAGGCCTCGCTGCCATAGAGCAAGGTACTGAGGACACAAGCCTGATACACTCGGACTTTTGTGTTCCATGTCAGTGCGCCATTTTCCCACACTCTCTTGGCCAGTCTGGACATAGCAGTGGAAGTCTTTCCCATGCGCTTGTTGATTTCTGCATCTAGAGACAGGTTACTGGTGATAGTTGAGCCTAGGTAGGTGAACTCTTGAACCACTTCCAGAGCGTGGTCGCCAATATTGATGGATGGAGCATTTCTGACGTCCTGCCCCATGATGTTCGTTTTCTTGAGGCTGATGGTTAGGCCAAATTCATTGCAGGCAGCCGCAAACCTGTCGATGAGACTCTGCAGGCACTCTTCAGTGTGAGATGTTAAAGCAGCATCGTCAGCAAAGAGGAGTTCCCTGATGAGGACTTTCCGTACTTTGGACTTCACTCTTAGACGGGCAAGGTTGAACAACCTGCCCACTGATCTTGTGTGGAGGAAAATTCCTTCTTCAGAGGACTTGAACGCATGTGAAAGCAGCAGGGAGAAGAAAATCCCAAAAAGTGTGGGTGCGAGAACACAGCCCTGTTTCACACCACTCAGGATAGGAAAGGGCTCTGATGATGAGCCACCATGTTGAATTGAGCCTTTCATATTGGCATGGAATGAGGTGATGATACTTAGTAGCTTTGGTGGGCATCCAATCCTTTCTAGTAGTCTGAAGAGTCTAGGTCTGCTGACGAGGTCAAAGGCTTTGGTGAGATCAATGAAAGCAATGTAGAGGGGCATCTGTTGTTCACGGCATTTCTCCTGTATCTGACGAAGGGAGAACAGCATGTCAACGGTCGATCGCTCTGCACGAAAGCCACACTGTGCCTCAGGGTAGATGCGCTCAGCCAGCTTCTGGAGCCAGTTTAGAGCGACTCGAGCAAAGACTTTCCCCACTATGCTGAGCAGGGAGATTCCACGGTAGTTGTTGCAGTCACCGCGGTCACCTTTGTTTTTATAGAGGGTGATGATATTGGCATCGCGCATGTCCTGGGGTACTGCTCCCTCGTCCCAGCACAGGCATAGCAGTTCATGTAGTGCTCAGAGTATAGCAGGCTTGGCACTCTTGATTATTTCAGGGGTAATGCTGTCCTTCCCAGGGGCTTTTCCGCTGGCTAGAGAATCAATGGCATCACTGAATTCCGATTTGGTTGGCTGTATGTCCAGCTCATCCATGACTGGTAGAGGCTGGGCTGCATTGAGGGCAATTGGTAATAAATATTCCAGCGATTTGGACGTCTAAGAGTTAGGCTGAGTTCCGATTTTCCGCACATTGCTGGAGGATTTGGGCTGTTGGCGTCGCCAAAGCCGTTTCTGCCGCAATGCACTCGGGAGCATGCAACCAAAGCCAGAATACAAGTACAGGCAAAACAATTGCCTCGCAATTAATGAAGCGGGGCAACTCATGGAGAGCGATGTGAGTTAGTTATTTTCACGCACCCTTCAGATAATAATGCCCCAGACACAAGAAATAGGAGCAGGAGTCGACCATATGGCCCATCCAACCTGCTCAGCCAGTCAATACAATCATGGCTGATCTTATGCTTCAATTCCACTTTCCCGCCCGCTCGCCATATCCCTTGATTCCCTGAGAGGCCAAAAATCTGTCGATCTCAGCCTTAAATGTGGTCAAGGATGGAGCATCCACAACCCTCAGGGGTAGAGAATTCCAAAGATTCACAACCCTTTGAAGTAATTTCTCCTCATCTCAGTCCTGAATGATCGGCCCCTTATCCTGAGACTGTGCCTTCGTGTTTTAGATTCCCCGACCAGTGGAAACAACCTCTTAGCGTCTACTCTATCCAGCCCCTTCAGAATCTTCCTGTCTTCACTCTATCTTTTCTCCGGTGGTCCAATTTCTTCCCACCTACATCCGTGACTCTTCTGACGCCCTACTTCATTTTGACAATTTCCAGTTTCCTGGCCCCAACCGCCTCCTCTTCACTATGGACGTCCAATCGCTCTACACCTCCATCCCCCACCAGGATGGTTTGAGGGCTCTCCGCTTCTTCCATGAACAGAGGCCCAACCAGTCCTCATCCACCACCACCCTCCTCCGCCTGGCTGAACTTGTTCTCACATTGAACAACTTCTCCTTCAACTCCACTCACTTCCTTCAAGTAAAAGGTGTTGCTATGGGTACCCGCATGGGTCCTAGTTATGCCTGTCTTTTTGTGGGATATTTCGAACATTCCTTGTTCCAGTCCTACTCAGGCCACCTCCCCCAATTCTTTTTCCGGTACATTGATGACTGTATCGGTGCCATTTCCTGCTCCCGCCCCAAACTGGAAAACTTTATCAACTTTGCTTCCAATTTCCACCCTTCTCTCAGCTTTACATGGTCCATCTCCGACACTTCCCTTCCCTTCCTCGACTTCTCTATCTCCATCTCTGGGGATAGGCTGTCTACTAATATCCATTATAAGCCCACCAACTCCCACAGCTACCTCGACTACACTTCTTCACACCCAGCCTCCTGTAAGGACTCCATTCCATTCTCCCAGTTTCTTTGTCTCCGACGCATCTGCTCTGATGATGCTACCTTCCATGACAGTGCTTCTGATATGTCTTCCTTTTTCCTCAACTGAGGATTCCACCCCCCCCCGCCCCCCCCGCCCACACTGTGGTTGACAGGGTCCTCAACCGTGTCCGGCCCATTTCCCGCACCTCTACCCTCACACCTTCCCCTCCCTCCGAGAACTACAACAGGGTTCCCCTTGTCCTCACTTTCCACCCCATCAGCCTCCAGACCCAAAGGATCATCCTCCGCCATTTCCGCCACCTCCAGCGTGATGCCACTACCAAACGCATCTTCTCCTCCCTTCCCCTGTCAGCATTCCAAAGGGATCGTTCCCTCCGTGACACCCTGGTCCACTCCTCCATTATCCCACCACCTCGTCCCCTTCCCATGCCACCTTCCCCTTCAATCGCAAGAGGTGTAATACCTGCCCATTTCCCTCCTCTCTCCTCACTATCCCAGGCCCCAAACACTCCTTTCAGGTGAAGCAGCGATTTACTTGTACTTCTTTCAATGTAGTATACTGTATTCGCTGCTCACAATGTGGTCTCCTCTGCATTGGGGAGACCAAACGCTGACTGGGTGACTGCTTTGCGGAACACCTCCGCTCAGTCCGCAAGCAGGACCCCAAGCTTCCGGTTGCTTGCCATTTCAACACTCTCCCCTGCTCTCATGCTCACATCTCTGTCCTGGGATTGCTGCAGTATTCCAGTGAACATCAACGCAAGCTCGAGGAACAGCATCTCATTTACCGATTAGGCACACTACAGCCTGCCGGACTGAACATTGAGTTCAATAATTTCAGAGCTTGACGGACCCCCCATGTTACTTTTATTTTTTAGTTATTTTTTCTTTTTCCTTTCTTTAAATATATTTTTAATATATTTTTTGTGTTTATTTTATTTTATTTCATCTTAGTTTGTTCAGTTTGCTTACCCACTTTTTTTTTCATGTTTGTACTTGCGGCTGTTCAATTTTCAGTCCGTTAACACCCTATCTGTACGAATGCTTGGTCTTTCAACACACAATTAATTGTTTGCCTTTGCTCCACGACCTTCTGGTCAGCTATACTGTGACCTTGTCTATCTACACCTTCTCCTTTGTTATCGCTTGCCCCCGCGTTACTTGCCTATAACCTTTTACATTTCTAATATTTGCCAGTTCTGAAGAAGGGTCGCTGACCTGAAATGATAACTCTGCTTCTCTCTCCACAGATGCTGCCAGACCTGCTGAGTATTTCCAGCATTTCTTGTTTTTATTTCCTTCAGAATCTTGTATGTTTCAATGAGATTGCCTCTCATTTTTCTAAACTCCAGAAAATATAGTCCCAATTTACTCAGCCTCTCATCATTGGACAATCCTTTCATCCCAGTAACCAATTTAGTGAACCTTCGCTGTACTACCTCTAGTGCAAGTATATCCTTTCTTAAATGTGGAGACCAAAACTGCACATAGTACTCCAGATGTAGTCTCACCAAAACCCTGTACAACTGTAGCCATTGCCAGGTTTTGGCACTATCATTACCCCACTGAATCTGACCGGAAATTCAGGACATAGTGCAAGCACAGATTAAGAGGAAAATCCTAAAGTTGCAGTCAGTCATTCACTTCCATGCCACAGATTGCATTGGGGACGCCCATTCTTTGAGGTCAGAGACGAGCGCCATTGCTTTGCCGCTGGCTGCAAATTATTTTTGTGCCACAAATTATGCAAACATACGAATTAGGAGCAGGAGTAGGACACTCGGCCCCGCAAGCCTGCTCCACCTTTCAATAAGTTCATGGCTGAACTGATTACTCCACATTCCTGCCTACCCCCAATAAGTTTTCACCCCCTTGTTTATACGAACATATGAATTAGGAGCAGGAGGAGGCCACTCGGCCCCTTGAATTGGTGGAAATGCTGGCTGATAACAGCCAGTGAGGTTAACAGGAATCTGGAACCTCCTGAATATCAGATCCATTGGTTCATCTACTTAACCAATTGAATTTAAGAATTGAAAAAGGAATAAAGCGAATGATGGAGATGGCAGTGGGATGAATTAGAGTCAAATTAGATACAGAAAGAGAAAGAAAGCAAGAGAAAGAAAGTGGATTAAGAGAGAGAAAAAAACAGAAAGGAAAAGTAAGACAAAGGGAGGAATTTTATGCTGACCCAATCCGACCTCCACTGAAATTTAGTCTGTCACCGCCAATAAAGGCCCTTAACTGGGCAGTTAATCCCCAATTAGGGACCTCTTCCTGCATCAGCTGCAATTACCCGTGCAGCAGGCAGCCTTGTTGACGCATGGAAAGAAGGACAAGAAAAACCGTGTGGGCTGCTTCCCGGCTCTGGGGGTGGTGGTTGGGGGGATCCCTCCTTCAAAGGCACTGAATGCGGGACCCGGCATCGGGAAGGGGGGGAAAGCACGGAGGGCCACCACCCCTGCCCTTGCTGCTGAACCCCCACCCCCATGACCCCCACCCCGTGAGACCCTTCCCTCCCTGACCTAGCTGAGGCCTGGGTCCAGCGACGATCCTCGGCCTCCAGGACGGTCAACTCTATCAGCAGCCACCGCCCCTACGGTGGTGCTGCAGCTGTGGCCTCTGATTGGCTGGCAGCACTCCAAGGGCGGGACTTCCGGCAACAGGATCCTAAATCCCATGTAAGGCCTGCCACTGTCCACTTAAGTGCCTGATTGGCACTAAATTCGGCGGGCCTTCTGGAAAAGAGGTGACGCGGGGATCTCGGCCTTGGTTTCCCCCAATGTCGAGACCCCCCCACCACCAGCATAAAATTCCCCCCAAAAGGTTAAACATTTAAAATTTAACATTCAAAAAAACCTCAAGGAACAACTTACTACTTGCTGAAGTGAGACTCCATAGTTTCAATTGTTTCCTTTCCAGGCCTGCAAGGTTGAGTTTCATGTCAGGACCATAAATCATGTCACTAACAGGGTCCTTACAACCCATGAAATACTAGCCCTAAATATCTGCAGTGAGATACATTCATATTTATGGTGCACTCCAGCTGTTTCTTGATACTTGTGGGGGTGGGGGGGTGGTGGTTGACAGTGAGCTCATGTTTTGCGAGGTGAATGGCAGAGTAATGTAAATCATCCAGAAATTTACAGTGATTTGCAATTCAGAGCGCATCTCTTGCTCACCACAAATTGCTGGGCTCTTTACACATTAATAATGTTTGCTGTTGTCAACTCGCCATTAATTTTCCAGCAAGTCCTGGAACAAATAGGCTGTCCTGGATCTGATTTTATCAGCATTTTTAATTCATTATTTAGCACATTGATTGGGTAGATTCAAGCACTGTTTACATTTCAGTTGTAGCAATCCTTACATTTTTTTAGAGAATGCTTTGTGCTCACCCAGGTTAGGGATGTCACTGCTGGGGATATTCTAATCTGAGCCAACCAGTGTCAACTCCTACACTAATATCACACCTTAACTTCCATATCAGAAAAGCACTAATATGAATGATCCAATTCCCACACTCATCACCTGCCCACTCTGAGTGCGATGGCCCATTTAGCACCAATTAGTTCTGAATTAGGGGCCATTTTGTGTTGTGTGTCAGAATCCATAAATAACTGTGCACTGACTACTCACTGCATTTCACATAGAAACCTTACAACCAGCACAAGGAGGCTTTCGTCACATCTGGATTCAAACTCAGGTTGCTCCAATTTATGGGACAGTTTTGAGTATAGGTATGTACCCATGAGGAACTCGACTAAGACTGCTCCAACTTATTTTGCACCCCTAAAGCCAATAGATAGAGAAATCTTTCATCCCATCAGTCTGGGTTGGACTCAAACCCAGGTTTATAAGGTGAAAAACTGATTAGGTAACTCACTGCACCATCCAATCTACCTCTGCACTGTTATTAAACATCAATCTATTTAAATTACCGATCTTGGCTGATATCTGTTGTAATACGTTGATTCCTTTCTCTAACTATCAGCAACAACTTTTTATATTTCATTGCAGTTTCCAAATATTTTTTCACTCGATCTCATTTCAGATATCATCCATTAATTTCTGTGCCTGTGTTGTATTGATACTTTGTCACTTGTCAGTTGGCTCTGGTTTTGTGTGTTCAAATCTAAGAAAACACTTCACACTGAATTAAATGGCATGAAGTGTAAGATAGCTGTAATGGTAATGTTTACAACTGACTGTTTGGAGATGCCAAAGGTTTTTCTCCCAGAAGCATAACAATCTTTCAGGGAAAACCAACTGAGTCACAGTTGATACATTAGGGTAGAGTCTCCACTTGTTTACACCAGTACTATCAGTGTAATCTGAGCAGAATCAGCCAAACCAGCAAAAAAGACCAGAGAATTGTAAACCTAAGTGAGTTATGCCCAAAACCACTTGCATTCGTGTTTGCCGCAATCTCTTATGATTGTTCAAGATATAATTTGCCTGGGTCAGGCTCCACTCACAAAACTGGCCACACACCAAGGCCAAAGTTGCGAGATTCTGCCAATTGCAGTGGCTAGGGAAGATTTTCCAAATTGTGCTTATTTTCCCAATGAAACTAATAAATGGTTCAAGACAGGTTTTTTCAGTCATTTTAAAATCAGGTTATACACCGGTGGAAGACTGAACAACCTCATTAAAATGCTTACTTTTCTAGCAAACCCATTTTTAGCTGTATGCATCAGGTTATTTCTCTTAAATACATCAAGGAATACTTTTCAATGGAAATAATTATATTCCGTTTCACTGCCCGATTGCGCTGCTTAATGGAAGATTCTAAGTTTGTGATTATGCAAATTAATTTTAGTGGAAACTTGTACTGTAACCTAACCTGCACAATTTCAAGTGCAATTTGCGTCCAAATTCCTGATTGTGCCCAAAGCGGAAACTCGAGCTTTAGGTACGGAATCCTTAAACCAGCAACTCAACGAGTTTAATGGAGACATTGTATATACAAACATGAAATGAGGGCAGGACTGAGTCAACTATAACTGCTCACATCTCCCCCCCCCCCCCGCCCCACCCCACCACACCCATGGTTAAATTGTCCACCAATCCCCACAGTCCATGTTAACACGTAAAGAATGGTCATTACGGTGAAGTGCCAGAAGCTCGCTGGTGCCTGGGAAAGCACTGACTTTGGGAAAGATTAAGTGGAATGGGCCTAGATTCTCTGGCATTTAGAAGAATGAGAGATGATCTCATTGAAATGTATAAAATTCTTGGAGGGCTTGACAGAGTAGTTGTTGAGAGGCTGCTTCCTCTGGTTAGAGAGTCTAGAACAAGGGGTTACAATCCCAGGATAAGGGGTCAGCCATTTAGGACTAAGATGAAGATCAATTTCTTCACTTAGAGGGTTGTGAATCTTCGAAATTCAATACACCAGAGGGCTGTGGATACTCAGTGGATGATTATTTTCAAAACTGAGATTGATAGATTTTTGGGCAGTATGCAAATGGAATAGGGCAAGAAAGTGGAGTTAATGTAGAAGATCAGACATGATTTACTGAATGACGGAGGGGTCGTCATATGGCCCATTCCTGCTCCTATTTCTTATGTTTCTTAGGAGGCTAAAGGAAGAAAATTGAAGGGAAGGGGAACAGTTGTACTCACTCCACAGGGCGGTGAGTGAACAAGATTCCATTGGATCTATTTTGATTGTCAAAAGTTTCTTCACACACTGGAAATGCATTGCAATGGACTGAGTATTTTCCTATGTTCCATATAGTACCAAGTATGAACTCAGAAAACATTCCAAAAATAAACATTTCAAGAGGTTGTCAGAGGGGGGCAATCTATGTTATAAATCCAACACTTCAGGAAGGAACTGAAACAGAAAAAGTGTCACTGCTAGTGCCAATTAGCAGAAGCACAACAGGCCATTACTGATAATATACATTTGTATTTTGTAGTACAGCATCCACTGCTGATCATGTGAGCTCAATCTGCCCTCTCTGTCTGGTATAAGTGCTACATGGCCATTTTGTAAGTAGCCAACTCCATTGGACAGATTTAGAAAACACAATATATTTCCCAGCAAATCTTGGGCCCCATAGTTCTCTGATCAACTGAACTAGTTCTAAAACATTCATTCAACTACAGGCTTTTCGAGGAAAAGCCAACAAACATAATTGTTATGCCCAAGACCGATAAGCAAATGCCAACTGAATTACCAGGAACGGAGCGATAACTGGGAGACGAAGCTCTTTATTTTCATACATGTTCCGCCGTAGTCACAAAGAAGTCCTGCGATGGATCGGAAAGTCTCAGATTTACCTGAAAGCAAAATGGACCTTGCTATCATTACACCAAACCATCTGATTTTAGGAAGACTTTAATAAAAAGCAATTTGTCAGAGGAAGTTGGTTCTGCGGGGTCGTCGGAGGAGGGAGGGGGGAGGGGGCGGGCAATCCTGGGATGTGGGAATGGGGGAAGAGTGAACATTTCTATTGAAAGACTATCTGCAGGGGTTTGTAAGAGATCCTGTCAGAGACAATGACACGCAGAAGAACGGATTTCCCTCAGACCCTGCCAAATGTAATCGCAGGAACTGATTAACGAATTTTCTCTATTTCCCGGCTGCATCCAGCCAGGTTGAGAGGGTAGGTAGGCCATTAGCACCAGGCTGCGCCAGGGAACAGAAAGGAGAGATTGGAGGGTGGGATCAGAGATCGGAGGCCTGAGAGATTGATGGCTAGGGCGGGGGGTGGGGTGGGGGTGGCTGGTTTCGGGAGCCAGGGCAGCGGGAGCAGAGGGGGCACAGTTAGTGGTGGCAGATTGGAAGAAGAGTGGTTCGAGATCGGAGGTTTTGGGGATAAGATCATACACTTTTTGGGGGACCCTTGTAGTCCCTTGAGTGCAGAAAATTAAGGGCTGATCTAATTGATGTGTTTAAGATGATTAAAGGATTTAATGGGATAGAGAGAAACTACTTCCTTTGGTAGGTGACTCCAGAAAGTGAGGGTATATTCTTATAATTAAAGTTAGGCCATTCAGGGGTGATGTCAGGAAGTATTTCTTCACACAAAAGGTAGTGGAAATCTGGAACTCTCTTACCAAAAATCTGTGAGGCTGGGGGAGGGGGCGGGGGTCAATTGAAAATTTAAAAACTGAGATTGATAGATTTTTGTTAGGCAAGGGTATTAAGGATTATGGAACCAAGGCTGGTAAGTGGAGGTAAGATACGGATAGGCCAAGATATAACTGAATAGACAAACAAGCTCATAACAAAAATGTAAAAAAGCATCCATAAAGAGAATAGACAGATTATCGCTTTGGGCATATGTCCTCATTCAGGATGCGGCACAGTGGCACAGTGGTTAGCACCACAGCCTCACAGCTCCAGCGACCCGGGTTCAATTCTGGGTACTGCCTGTGTGGAGTTTGCAAGTTCTCCCTGTGTCTGCGTGGGCTTTCTCCGGGTGCTCCGGTTTCCTCCCACAAGCCAAAAGACTTGCAGGTTGGTAGGTAAATTGGCCATTATAAATTGCCCCTAGTATAGGTAGGTGGTAGGGAAATATAGGGACAGGTGGGGATGTGGTAGGAATATGGGGATTAGTGTAGGATTAGTATAAAATGGGTGGTTGATGGTCGGCACAGACTCGGTGGGCCGAAGGGCCTGTTGCAGTGCTGTATCTCTAAACTAAACTAAAATTTATAGCTACTGTTGGATTTGCAGCATTTCTAGTTTCTAGCATGAACATTGTTTTCTTTATATTATCTCATACAGTTCAAACATTTGTGCTTTAATGTGTTTCATGTTTCAAGTGGTTTACTTCTATGTCCAGAATGTATACTTGTCATTGTTTTTTCAGCAATTTCCTATCACTTGGAAAGGGACTGGGGTATGGGGAGGAAGTGGAGGGAACAGGCTTACAAAAGCACGTTCTGGCACATCCTTGGCTAGAACTTACCTCAGATAAGATCATGATATATGTTTTAGAGTTTTAATATAAAGATGAAATTCAGTTCCCTCATACTGCTACTGGCTTTTCCATTAGAGACATATTGAGGTGTCAGCTGTGGTTCAGTGGGTAGCACTCTCACCTGAGTCAGACGGTTGTGGGTTTAAGCCTCATTCCAGAGGCTTGAGCATAAAATCTCGGCTGACACTCCAGTGCAGTACTGAGGGACAGCTGCACCATTGGAGGTGCTATCTTTTAAAGGCCTGCTCAGGTCAGGAAAAAGAACCCGACCCGAACCCGACCGATCCACAGCGGACCTGAGCCCGACCTGGCCCGAGTCCCTCCAATTTCGCCCTGTGCCCGACCCGACCCGACCCCGACTCGACCCAACCCGAGCCCAACCCAACCATCCCTTTACTTACCTTCCGACTGGGAAGATCCAGGAAGCTGCAGTGCATGCGTGATGATGTCATAGTGACATCATTCGCTCACTGCGCAGACTCAGTTTTGAACCGGACTCCCAGCTTGGGTAAGCTTTTTATTTTTAATACTTACCAGCAGAGCACTTACCCTGTGTGTCCGGCCCAACCCAGCCCAAGCCCGAAAGCTGGACCCAGAAGATGGGCCTGACCCAACCCGAACCCGACACATGCAGCAGGCCTTTACTGTCTTTTGGATGAGATGTTAAACTGAGGCCCCATCTGCCCTCTCAGGCAGATGTAAAAGATCCCATGCCTCTATTCACTATGCATTAGGTAACCCAGAGGCAAAGTAGGCCAGCGAGCACAGTGGCAGTGGGTAAGCGGGATTTGGTACAGGATAGATAACACGCAGCAGACTTTTGGATGACCTTATGTTTCCAGGGGGGTGAAAGATGGGATGATGGCCAGGAGAGCATTAGAATAATTGAGCCTGAAGGTAACAAAGACACGGATGAGAGTTTCAGCAGCAAATGGGCTGAGGCAGGGGTGGAGATAGGCAATGTTAAGGAGGTGAAAGTAGGCAGTGTTTGTGATGGAGAGGATATGATTGGAAGCACAGTTCAGAACCACAGATGCCATGGTTGGAACAGCCTGATTTGACCTGAGACAGTGGCCGGGTGGGGGATAGAATGGAATCCTGTAAAGTGTTTGTGACAGGAGTTGAAGATGATCGCTTAATACTTTCTGATGTTTAACTGGAGGAATTTATGGCTTATCTGTGACTGAATGTCCGATAAGTAGTCTGACAGCACAGGGGCAGTGGAGAGGTTATGACAGGTGGTGTAGAGGTAGAGATAAATGTCATCAGCATAGGTGTGGAAGCCAATTTCCTGTCTTTAAATGATGTTCCCAAGGGGCAGGGTGTAGATGAAGAAGAGGGGGGGAGCTAAGAATAGATCCTTGAAAACTAGTGAACTAAAGTCGGAGAAGGAGCATGATGTATGGTAGAAAAAGATAAATCTAAGTAGATAGAGCAAGATCATGGAGGGATTAAAAAATAGCGATAAGGAAAAAGAATGTAGGTAAGTAAAATATTATAAAATTGTCATGAAAGTTAGAAATTGTTAGATTGGATAGGTTAGACATGGAAAGGGATGTAGAGAGAATGAGGAGAAAAGAAAAAGGAAAAGGAAGTAGTTAAAATTTTCATTTAAAACTGGTTTTGGAGCATTTATTTTTGTAGTTTACAGTTAACATATTAGTGTTTGTGCCTCAATGTGTGAGCTATAAACTTAAGAAACTGGCTTTCTCAGGGAGATAGTACCCTGGTGATTTTGGGCAGTCTAAGGGTTACATTTGTGATCCTCTGTAATTCTGAGTGAAGATTCAATCTCAGAAAAGTGACAGCTGGCATCACTCGAGCAGCTGTGCAGACCGTAGCAAGTGGCACTGAGTGGGCCACGCGTGGAATGTGAGATGAACAGCGTTGACAGAATTTTTCTATCAGCTGTGCCAGGGATGTTCTGCCTTGCAAAATGAATCATACAAGCAGCTGCAGGGAACTTCAGAAAGAAGGAACAAATTCCAAGCAGAGCACTCCACAATGGAGGAATCCTTAATTCTAAGGAGATATTTCATCGTAATCTTGCTGTAAGGTTTGTTCTAAAGAAGAAGTTTAACTATCAGATCTCCTATTAAAAACTGGTTACATCAGTGGGATTAGCATTCTTTTCCTTAGGTTTTGTTCCTGAAATCTTCTCTCTTTATCCTCCTTCATAGCTGCGGTGACTCTGTTCCAGGTACAGTTTCATGGATGCTGGCATCATCTCCAGACTCTTGGTCATAGTGGCCAGGGGAAGCCTGGACAGTGAAAATCTGGAGGCTGTTCAGCTGTGAGGACCACCATGGCCGAGCCCCATATTGTCCTCACCAGTTGTGCACACCCACTCCTGACAGGGGCGTTGAGTAGTGATCAGGACGAGCGATCCCAATTGATTTTCCCTGCATCAGCCAGGGATTCTGGGGACAATTGTACAGCACTCATTCCCAATGCCCAACTCAACTCAGAACAGTCATCAAACTCAGGGCTTTCCTGATCTACTGCTGTTGCTCACTGTCAGTCATGGCTCAGTGGGTGCACCTCTTAATCATGAGGTCGTGGGTTCTAGTCCTACTCCTGGACTTAAGCCTGTAATCTAGGATGACACTCCAGTGCAATACTGAGGGAGTGCTGCACTGTCTGGGGTGCTGTCTTTCAGATGTGATGTTGAAACAAAGTCCCATCTGCCTGTTCAGGTGAACATTACAGGTCCCATTCAAAGAAGAGCAGGGAAGTTTTCCTCGGTGTCCTGGCCAATATATGGCTCTTAACCAACATCAATAAAAAAATATTCTCTGCCTATTTATCTTATGGCTGTTGGTTGCAGCTTGCTATGTGCAAATTGGTGGCCACATTCACTATATTATATCAGTGACAACAGCTCAACAAATGACTTCATTGGCGGTAAAGTACTTTGGGACGTTCTGAGGTTGTGATGGGTGCTTTCTCTTCTTTTACCACACCACATGTTACATTTATCCAATATGTAAATGGGTGAACCTACACTCTGCTAAAAAAACATTTTAATCAATAGGCGCTGTTAAGTATGCATTCCAGAGAGTTACACATCAAAGCAGGCCATTTGGCCCAACCAGTCCATCTCCCCTTGACATTCAACGGCATTACCATCGCTGAATCCCCCACTACCAACATCCTAGGGGCTACCATTGACCAAAAACTGAACTGGAGTAGCCATATAAATACCAAATGGCTCCAAGAGCAGGTCAGAGGCTAGGAATCCTGAGGCGAGTAACTCGCCTCCTGACTCCCCAAAGCCTGTCCACCATCTACAAGGCACAAGTCAGGAGTGTGATGGAATACTCTCCACTTGTCTGGATGGGTGCAGCTCCAACAACACTCAAGAAGCTCGACACCATCCAGGACAAAGCAGTCCGCTTGATTGGCACCCCATCTACAAACATTCACTCCCTCCACCACCGACGCACAGTGGCAGCAGTGTGTACCATCTACAAGATGCACTGCAGCAATGCACCAAGGCTCCTTAGACAGCACTTTCCAAACTCATGACCTCTACCAACTAGAAGGACAAGGGCAGCAAATGCATGGGAACACCACCACCTGCAAGTTCCCCTCCAAGTCACACACCATCCTGACTTGGAACTATATCGCCATTCCTTCACTGTTGCTGGGACAAAATCCTGGAACTCTTTGTATTCCTAACAGCACTGTGGATGTACCTACCCCAAATGGACTACAGTGGTTCAAGAAGGCTGCTCACCACCACCTTCTCAAGGGCAATTAGTGATGGGCAATAAATGTTGGCCTGGCCAGCGACACCCACATCCCATGAATGAAAAAAAAATTACTGTTCATCTCCTACATGAGCCATAGTCCTAATCCCATTTGTCTATCCCGTTTCCATATCCCTCTATTTCCTTTCCTTCAACCAGCTATTTTTAAATGTTGATATGAGGGATGAATTTCCTCACCATGTCCATCACATTAGTGGTATTGGAGCTGCATAGAAACTTTTTCCAGTGAGGAAATATGTGGGGAAGCCACATCCAACATTTCTGTGCCTTTAAATGGACCAACCGCCTCCCCCTGCCGACCCCCACCCCCCCACCAGCACAGTTTTTCCACATTCCCAGCATCATTCCCTGATGTGACGCTGAGCCACCATTGACCTCAGCCTGAGGCCACCTATCAGCCCGTGGCCCTATGGAGAGGCGAGTTCCCTGGACTTAGTCCACTCAGGGTAAGTTACATGTGTTTCAAAGAGGCACAGCTGCTATCAGGTTCATCTGGCAAAGACGGAAGTGAATGGGAACTGCCTATAGATTTTTGAATGTAGATTCCACAGAATCACAGCACCCATCGTGCCTGTGCAGCTCTTTGAAAGAGTTATGATTTTAGTACTATCCCCCTGCTCTGTGCCCATAGCCCTGAAAAATTTTCCTTTTCAAGTATTTGTTCATTCCCTTCTGAAAATTATTATTGAATCTGCATCCACCAACTTTTCAAGCTGTGAATTCTAGATCTTAACAACTTACTGTATAAAAATAATTCTCATTTCTCTCTGGTTCTTTTGTTAATTATCTTAAATTTATGTCCTCTGGTTCCCGACCCTTCTGCCAATGGATAGAGTTTCTCTATTTACTCTATCAAGCCCCCCTCATAATTTTGAACACCCCCTTTAAATCTCCCCTTAACCTTCTCTGCTCTAAGGAGAACAATCACAGCTTCTGTGCAGGTATGAAGTATTTTGAAATGTATCTTTTTATTTGCCTTCTACTAACAGACTCCTGCATTTGCCTCTCAATACTATCATTCTCCCTTGGTGGATCACAGCACTGGCATATGTTCAGAACCTCTCCTCTCCCGACGTTCCCCACGCCCACCATCATCAGTGGTACCGAGGAGGAGGTATGGCATTTCCCATAGGCACCTATTCTTGTATTTCTTCTGGCATCTGAGGGCCAGGAGATGGTTGGCTCTTCAAGCTGTGCAGGAAGAAAGACTTGCATTTATATATCTCATTTCATGACCTCAGTGTTGTATGATTGCCTTTAAGAGTGATGTCCCTTTAAGATCTTAGTATACTAATGAGTTGAGTACCAGGATATAGTCATGTGACTCAAAGCCAGAGTCACTCTGCAACTGTAACACCCAGAGTAAAGTTCTGTAAATAGTTAGCTCTGTACTGTATATAATAGCTGATTAGCTGTTAATAAACCTGCTTGAGATCTTCAACCAACTGGACTCCATGCATCTCATTTATGTTGCATCAGACAACATAAAAGAACTCATTACACTCAGGGCATCCCAAAGTGCTTCGCAGCCAAAGAAGTATTTTTGAAGTATAGTCACATTGTAAGGGTCGCACAGTGGCGCAGTGGTTAGCACCACAGCCTCACAGCTCCAGCAACCTGGGTTCAGTTCTGGGTACTGCCTGTGCGGAGTTTGCAAGTTCTCCCTGTGACCACGTGGGTTTCTGCTGGGTGCTCTGGTTTCCTCCCACAGCCAAAGACTTGCAGGGTGATAGGTAAATTGCCCCTAGTGTATGTAGGTGGTAGAAGAATGGTGGGGATGTGGTAGGGAATATGGGGTTAATGTAGGAATAGTATAAAATGGGTTGTTGGTTGGCACAGACTCGATGGGCTGAAGGGCCTGTTTCAGTGCTTTATCTCTAAATAAAATAATGTAGGAAGTACGACAGCCAATTTATGCACAGCAAGGTCCTACCAGAGCAATGAGATAATGACCAGATAATATATTGACGTTGGTTGAGGGAACTCCCCTGCTCATTTTTGAATAGCGCCATGAGATCTTTTATGTCCAGTTGAGAGGGCAGAAGGGGCCTCAGTTTAACATCTCACCTGAAAGATAGCACCTCCAACAATGCAGCACTCCCTCTATACTGCACTTGAGTATCAGCCTAGAACATGTACTTAAATCTCTAGAGTGGGACTTGAACCCACTATTTTCTGAATAGAACATAAGAACATATGAAATAGGAGTAGGCCATTCTGCCCCTCAAACCTGCTCCACCATTCAATAAGATCATGGCTGATCTGCCCCAAACCTCAACTCCTCTTTAGTGCCAGCTCCTCATAGCCCTCAACTCCCCGATATTTCAAAAATCTATCGACCTCCTTTTTAAATACTCTCAGTGATCTAGCCTCCACAACTCTCTGGGGTAGAGAATTCCAGACATTCACTACCCTCTGAGAGAAGAAATTCCTTCGCATCTCAGTTTTAAATGAGCGTCCCCTTATTCTGTAACTACGTCCCCTAGTTCGAGATACCCCCACTAGTGGAAACATCTTCTCAACATCTATCTTATCAAGCCCCCTCAGAATCTTGCACGTTTCAATAAGATCACCCCTCATTATTCTAACCTCTATTGAATAAAGGCCTAACCTGTTTAGTCGTTCTTGATAAGTCAACCCCTGCATCCCAGGAATCAGCCTAGTGAATCTCTTTTGAACTGCCTCCGATGCCAGTACATCCTTTCTTAAATATGGGGACCAAAACTGTACACAGTACTCCAGGTGTGGCCTCACCAACACCCTGTACAGTTGTAACTAGGCTTCCCTATTTTTAAACTCTAACTCCCTGGCAATAAAGGCCAAAATTCCATTTGCCTTCTTAATTACTCGCTGCACCTGAATGCGAACATTTTGTGTCTCATGCACAAGAACATCCAGATCCCTCAGCGCTGCACTTTTTTGGAGTCTCTCTCCATTTAAATAATAGTCTGCCTTTTGATTCTTTCCACTAAAGTGCATGACCTCACACTTTCCTACATTAAACTCCATCTGCCAAGTTTTCGCCCACTCACTCAATCTATCTGTATCCCCTTGCAGATTCCTAATGTCCTCATCACAACATGCCCTCTCACCTATTTTTGTAGCATCAGCAAATTTTGGATATATTACACTCTGCCCCCTCCTCCAAGTCATTAATATAGATAGTAAATAACAGGCCGTAGGATTGATCCTTGTGGCAGTCCACTAGTTACGTCTTTCCAACCTGAAAAACACCCATTAATCCTAACTCTGTCTTCTGTGAGTTAATGAATCCTCAATCCATGCTAATACATTACCCCTAATACCATGAGCTCCTATCTTGTGCAATAATCTTTTATGTGGCACCTTATCGAATTTTTTTGTTTTTTTATTCATTCATGGGATGTGGGCGACCCTGCCCAGGCCAGCATTTATTGCCCATCCCTAATTGCCCTTGAGAAGGTGGTGCTGAGCTGCCTTTTTGAACCGCTGCAGTCCATTTGGGGTAGGTACACCCACAGTGCTGTTAGGAAGGGAGTTCCAGGATTTTGACCCAGCGACAGTGAAGGAACGGCGATATAGTTCCAAGTCAGGATGGTGTGTGAATTGGAGGGCATAGTTGGAGTGTGTATTTGCTGCCCTTGTCCTTCTAGTTGGTAGAGGTCGCGGGTTTGGAAGGTGCTGTCTAAGGAGCCTTGGTGCATTGCTGCAGTGCATCTTGTAGATGGTACACACTGCTGCCACTGTGCGTCGGTGCTGGAGGGAGTGAATGTTTGTAGACGGGGTGCCAATCAAGCGGGCTGCTTTGTCTTGGATGGTGTCGAGCTTCTTGAGTCTAGGCAAGTGGAGAGTATACCATCCCACTCCTAACTTGTACCTTGTAGATGGTGGACAGGTTTTGGGGAGTCAGGAGGTGAGTTACTCGCCTCAGGATTCCTAGCCTCTGACCTGCTCTTCTGGACATGGCATTTATATGGCTACTCCAATTCAGTTTCTGGTCAATGGTAACCCCTAGGATGTTGATAGTGGGGGATTCAGCGATGGTAATGCTGTTGAATGTCAAGGGGAGATGGTTAGATTCTCTCTTGTTGGAGATGGTCATTGCCTGGCACTTGTGTGGCACGAATGTCACTTGCCACTTATCAGCCCAAGCCTGGATATTGTCCAGGTCTTGCTGCATTTCTACACGGACTGCTTCAGTATCTGAGGAGTCACGAATGGTGCTGAACATTGTGCAATCATCTGCGAACATCCCCACTTCTGACCTTATGATTGAAGGAAGGTCATTGATGAAGCAGCTGAAGATGGTTGGGCCTAGGACACTACCCTGAGGAACTCCTGCAGTGATGTCCTGGAGCTCAGATGATTGACCTCCAACAACCACAACCATCTTCCTTTGCACTAGGTATGACTCCAGCCAGCGGAGTGTTTTCCCCCTGATTCCCATTGACCTCAGTTTTGCTAGGGCTCCTTGATGCCATACTCGGTCAAATGCTGCCTTGATGTCAAGGGCAGTCACTCTCACCTCACCTCTGGAGTTCATCTCTTTTGTCCATGTTTGAACCAAGACTGTAATGAGGTCAGGAGCTGAGTGGCCCTGGCGGAACCCAAACTGAGCGTCACTCAGCAGGTTATTGCTAAGCAAGTGCTGCTTGATGGCATTGTTGATGACACCTTCCATTACTTTACTGATGATTGAGAGTAGGCTGATGGGGCGGTAATTGGCCGGGTTGGACTTGTCCTGCTTTTTGTGTACAGGACATACCTGGGCAATTTTCCACATTGCAGGGTAGATGCCAGTGTTGTAGCTGTACTGGAACAGCTTGGCTAGGGACGCGGCAAGTTCTGGAGTACAGGTCTTCAGTACTATTGCCGGAATATTGTCAGGGCCCATAGCTTTTGCAGTATCCGGTGCCTTCAGTCGTTTCTTGATATCACGCGGAGTGAATCGAATTGGCTGAAGTCTGGCATCTGTGATGCTGGGGACTTCAGGAGGAGGCCGAGATGGATCATCAACTCGGCACTTCTGGCTGAAGATTGTTGCAAATACTTCAGCCTTATCTTTCGCACTGATGTGCTGGGCTCACCCATCATTGAGGATGGAGATATTTATGGAGCTACCTCCTCCAGTTAGTTGCTTAATTGTCCACCACCATTCACGGCTGGATGTGGCAGGACTGCAGAGCTTAGATCTGATCCGTTGGTTATAGCTCTGTCTATCGCATGCTGCTTACGCAATTTGGCACGCAGATCATCCTGTGTTGTAGCTTCACCAGGTTGACACCTCATTTTTAGGTATGCCTGGTGCTGCTCCTGGCATGCCCTCCTGCACTCTTCATTGAACCAGGGTTGGTCTCCTGGCTTGATGGTAATGGTAGAGTGGGGGATATGCCGGGCCATGAGGTTACAGATTGTGGTTGAGTACAATTCTGCTGCTGCTGATGGCTCACAGGACCTCATGGATGCCCAGTTTTGCATTGCTAGATCTGTTCGAAATCTATCCCATTTAGCATGGTGCTAGTGCCACACAACATGGTGGACAGTATCCTCAATGTGAAGGCGGGACTTCATCTCCACAAGGACTGTGCGGTGGTCACTCCTACCAATACAGTCATGGACAGAACCATCTGCAGCAGAAAGATTGGTGAGGACGAGGTCAAGTATGTTTTTCCCACGTGTTGGTTCCCCCACCACCTACCACAGACCCAGTCTAGCAGCTATGTCCTTTAGGACTCGGCCAGCTCGGTCAGTAGTGGTGCCACCGAGCCACTCTTGGTGATGGATATTGAAGTCCCGCACCCGGAGTACATTTTGTGCCCTTGCCACCCTCAGTGCTTCCTCCAAGTGGTGTTCAACATGGAGGAGTACTGAGTCATCAGCTGAGGGAGGGCAGTCGGTGGTAATCAGTTTGACCTGATGCCATGAGACTTCATGGGGTCCGGAGTCGATGTTGAGGACTCCCAGGGCAACTCCCTCCCTACTGTATACCACTGTGCCACCACCTCTGCTGGGTCTGTCCTGTCGGTGGGACAGGACATACCCAAGGATAGTGATTACAGTGTCTGGGACATTGTCTGTAAGGTATGATTCAGTGAGTATGACTATGTCAGGCTGTTGCTTGACTAGTCTGTGGGACAGTTTTCCCAACTTTGGCACAAGCCCTCAAATGTTAGTAAGGAGGACTTTGCAAGGTCGACAGGGCTGGCTTTGCCGTTGTTGTTTCCGGTGCCTAGGTCAATGCCGGTGGTCCGTCCGGTTTCATTCCTTTTTATTAACCTCGTAGCGGTTAGGTACAACTGAGTGGCTTGCTAGGCCATTTCAGAGGGCATGTAAGAGTTAACCACATTGCTGTGGGTCTGGAATCACATGTAGGCCAGACCAGGTAAGGACAGCAGATTTCCTTCCCTAAAGGACATTAGTGAGCCAGATGGGTTTTTACAACAATCGACAATGGTTTCCTGGCCATCATTAGACTAGCTTTTAATTCCAGATTTATTAATTAAATTCAAATTCCACCTTCTGCTGTGGTGGGATTCGAACCCATGTTCCCAGAGAAATACCCTGGGTCGCTGGGTTACTAGTCCAGTGATACTACGCCACCGCCTACCCTGCCAGAATGCCTTCTGGAAATCCAAATACACTACATCTACGGGTTCCCCTTTATCAACTCTGTTTGTTATATCCTCAAAGAACTCTAGCAAATTTGTCAAACATGATTTCCCTTTCACAAAACCATGTTGACTCTGTTCGATTGCGTTAAGCTTTTCTAAATGTCCTGCTATTTCTTAATAATGGACTCTAGCATTTTCCCAACGACCGATGTTAGGCTGACTGTCTATAGTTTTCTGCTTTTTGTCTCCCTCCCTTCTTGAACAGGGGCGTCACATTAGCAGTTTTCCAATCCGCTGGGACCCTCCCGCAATCCAGTGAGTTCTGGAATATTTTGACCAATGCCTCCACTATTTCTGCAGCCACTTCCTTTAAAGTCCTGGTGACTTGTCTGCCTTTAGTCCCATTAGTTTGTCAAATACTTTGTGCCTCGTGATAGAGACTGTTACAAGATCTTTCCTCCCATTAGCTCCTTGCTTATCTGATATCTGTGGGATGTTTATAGTGTCCTCCACCGTGAAGACCGATGCAAAATATTGGTTTAAATTATCTGCCATTTCCCTGTTCCCTGTCTCCCTCTTTATTAGCTTTTTAGTCAGCCACTGCTGATTCCTAAAAAATTCCCAATCCTCTGGCCTACCACTAGTTTTTGCCGCTTTGTGTGCCTTAGTTTTTTAATTGGCTGCCTTAGTTTTTTAATTGGCTGCCTTTTTTAACCACGGATGTTTCATCCTTCTCACTGAGTCCTTTTTAACTGGGATAAATTTTTGCTGAGAGTTATGAAATATCTGCTTAAATGTCTGCCACTGCTCATCCACTGACGTTCCCCTTAGTCTATTTTTGCAGCCTGCTTTAGACAACTCTTTCTTCATACCTCCGTAATTGCCCTTGTTTAAGTTGAGGACACTGGTTTGAGACCAGAGTTCCTCGCCCTCAAACTGAATTTGAAATTCTACTATGTTGTGATCGTTATCCCCTGGAGCATCCTTAACTACGATATCTCTAACTACGATATTAATTGTACCTCATTACACATTACTAGATCTAAAATAGCCTGTTCCTGGGTAGGTTCTAAGTAACAAACCCTTATGCACTCTACAAATTCATCTTCCATGTTACCTCTGCCAATCCGATTTGTCCAGTCAATATGCAGATTAAAATCACCCATGATAATTGTAGCGCCCTTCTTACATGCCTCCATTATTTTCCGATTTATGCTTTGTCCTACAGTGAGGCAACTCTTTGGGGAATAGAGGCAAGGGTGCCACCCACTGAGCCATGGCAAGGTCTTTGTCCATGCCAGCTGGCTCTTGTAATGGAGCCGAGGCAGCCTGGCCTCACCTCCCTTTTTCCATCGACATGACACTCTGGGGTTTGGGGGTGGGTGCATGCAGTTGGAGGCTTGGCATGTGATAATGCCCTGAGCGAATGGCAGGATCATGCAGTTGAGATGCCTGGGTGGTTCGATCCTCATCTTCCTCTTCACCACCATCATCATCATCCTCCTCCTCCTGAGCTGCCTGATTCTTGGGTGGATCTGCAGGAAGGGAAGGAAGAATGACTGTGGCTGTATGGTGCTTCAGGTGACAGTACGAGGGCTCAATCAGTAATTTGGTATCACCAAGATGCTGCCAAACTTTCCATCATCATGGCAACGCCTGAATCCCTCCCCACAGGCTTCATGTCCTCGAAGGGGGAGAGGTTCAAAAGTGGTCTGCCCTCTGGTGGGCACTGGGAACCCATTCCTCCTGCAAACAGCTGCAGAAGGATAAGGCTTGCAGTTGAGGTGTGTATGGCAAGTAGCATGGGAGAAGTGAAGTAACAGATGTGGGAGTGTGAGAGTGCTAAAGTGTAGGAATGGGTTATGCAAGGCAGTTGTATGTTGAGAGAGCTATTTAGCCATTGTGCAGAATAGGGAGTTGGAAGCACCCTTAACCAGAGGTAATTGTGAAGGGTTAGTATTAATTTAAGAGGGTGAAGAATGTGTTGGTGCCTGGGGAAAATCAGAAAGGAAAGGGAGAGGTGAGCAGTATGTCACCTGGCCCGTCCAGCTAAGGAACTGCAACTTCTTGCAGTACTTTTCTGCATGTATAGGGGTGAAGGAGTTGGCAATGCCAGAACCGGTGCCACCTCCCTCCAGGTGGAACAAGTGACAATTCTGGGTGAGTTGGTGGTACCCCACACACAGGAGTCTGTCCTGCCTTCAAAGCCCCTCAACAACAACAGTGACTTACATTTAATATAGCAAAAACATCCCAAGGCACCTTACAGGAGCATTATCAATTAGCATTTGACATTGAGCCATATAAAGAGATATTAGGGCAGGTGACCAACAAGCTTGATCAAAGGGGCAAGTCTTAAGGAGCACCTTAAAGGAAGAGGGTGAAGTAGAGATGCAAAGAAGTTAAAGGAGGGAGTTCCAGGGCTGAGGAATCAGGCAGCTGAAACCATGGCCACCAATTGTGGAGCAATTAAAATCAGGGATGCACAAGAGGTCAGAATTGAGGATGCACAGAGACCTGAGAGGAATGTGGGGCTGGAGGAAGTTACAGAGATAGGGTGCGACAAGGCCATGGAGGGAGTTGAACGCAAGGATGAAATTTTTAAATTGAGGCATTGCCAGACTGGGACCTAATGTAGGTCAGCGACCACAGGCATGATGAGTGAATGGGACTTGTTGCCTGTTATAGGGTAGCAGAGTTTTCTCAGGAGGGCTTGGAGGTCTGAAAGAATGAATTTGTGCCAGGCCCTCTCTGGCAGAGATACCATTTGAATATTCATAATCCTGACCAAGGTTAATTAAAAGAATGGTAAGGTATGCAGTGACTGTATTTCAGAGAGAAATTAAAAAGCCAAGCTATGTTGCTGCCTTACCTTCTTGCCCCCCCTGTGGTCTGCTGAAGAGCACAGTTGAAACAGTGCACGTAAAAGGCTGCACAGAGGTTTTCTGCTAGTTCAGCTGCTTGCACCAGTTTTGCACCAATGCTTGTACTAATGGGTATGCAAACAAGCATACCTAGGAAACATGCTTATCTCTCTCTCTCTCTCTCTCGAGGGCAGTAGTGGAAGTAAGACTTCTTGAAGGTGCAATAGTGATGTAGATCACTTTAAGAAAATTCTGGGACGTGGTCTCTGCTTCAATCACTAATGTTAACTCCCTGTTTAAAAGATTTCTCCTTTTTCTGTCCTAAATCTCTTACGTTTAACCTTACATCTATGACCAAGACCCCAATTATTGGAAACTGGCAATCTTCATCTACTTCATAATTTTAAACAGCTCTTATCAAGTCATCCCATAATCTCCTCAGCCCCTAACACTTAAGATTCTGGGACAATTTAGCAACATGCATCTCTTTAAACACAGCATTATAATGTATCCATTACATTGTTGCACTCCAGTGACCTCATAAATGGACCATTGCAACCTGGATAGCACTCCCCATTCATGACATCACTGGAATAGTCATTGTGACGTTGCCTCATGAGGGACAATTCTCTGCAAATCGTTCACTTCAAAGCTGCCTCTTGCCAAAAGTTCAGCACTGCAACAACGTTTGACTGCAAAATGCCAGTAAGTGCATTAATATCTTGTATATTGTAAAGTGTGACCTGTAATTTATAGAATTTGCGAGATGACAAAAGCCCAAGGTCCATCTAGTTTGCCTTCTACCATCCTGATAGTCACATAATACAAGGATAACAGAGCTGTTGACAAATTATAGCATTCAATCTCTATAAATTAGTCAAAAACAGACTCAGACATGAGAGAAGGAAAACTCCACTGGAATCATAGGTCCAAAGTCACCTGCTATAGTTAACACATGTCATGTCTCAAATTATTCATAACTTGTATCCCAAAAGGTTATTTTCTGGAAGAAATCTATCTAGTTCAGTCAAAGATAGTTCTCCTTAAATAAAGGTAATGATCCTTTCTTCTATATTTTACATATTGAACACACTCAAAGGTGGTTCTTGCAAAGTCTTGGTGGATGAGAGCAGTGCACAGTGTGATACTGAGCCATGGAGATTAGAAAGGCCCCAGGATTGTATGATAGTTCAGGTGACTGCCAATGTGGACATCAGCATGAGTACTGTGATTGGCCTCAGTGTTCCTGGACGATTAGTGGGGTGGGGTGGGGAATCACTTAGGTTCTGCCTGCTGATCGGTATCCAGTCATCAGCTGCTGGAGAAGTAGGCATCAAAAAGCAGGAAATCAGGATTGGCTGTGATGCACCCCATACTCATTGTCTATGCTCATACACAAAGGACGGGTGGGGTATAGGTGGGGGTGACCAATGCCTGTGAAACTATACTCCAGCAAGAGCCAGAGTTCGGGGCTTCAAAGAGAGGCCAGAAGAAAAAAAAATATTCTTTATAATTTTTGTTGTAATAAAAATATACTGTTTTTTTTTTGAAAAATATCAAATTAAGTGTAGCTTTTAGGGGCTATGTTAAGAATATAAGAAGTTTTAAGAGGAAATGGCCATTAACACCAACAAAGTCATTCCTCTTTGATAGATCCCCACTTCTCACCATATCCCTCATATTTTCACCCTCCAGAATTATAAACAATTCATCTGGATTTTTGTTTGCCTGAACCCACCTGAAACAATAGTGGAAAACAGAGCAAGATCTGGTGGTGAGGCTTATCCCTGTGCTCCTGTCCATACCTGGGTTTCGCTTCTCCTGCCCCATGGTGGAATATCCAGCAGCTGCAACAACCTCACTGCCGCATGTAAATGCCGGAGAGGAGGTGAGACCTGAGTTCCACCCGATTTCCCTCCTTGCTGCTAACCATCACCACCAACAGCTGAGGTCAGCAGGAAAAAAGTAGTTGTAGGTTGGCTGTGGAAGCAGTGGCGGCAAATCCCACAAGTTGATCAATGGAGGACAGGGTGCTGAGTAGATGCTTCCTCTCCCCCTATAATTGTCCCACACATCTACCTATTTAGGTCTCAGTCTCGATCACTACCTGGTTGACATTAGCAGAATGCAGCCCATTGTGTCTCGAACCTATTTATTCTGCCCACTTAGAATAACATTGCATAACTCTATTAAAAAGAGCAAGATTTGCATTGATATAGCACTTTCATGATCTCAGGATGGCCCAAAGCGTTTTACAGCCAACAAAGTACTTTAGTAGTGGCAATGTTGTAAGCATTGTTAAGTAGGCTGCTAATCTGAGCATTTAATCCCACTTCACAGAGTTTACCTGTCTCATCCACCTGATGGGCCCACAGTAGTAAATGTTACAGAGAAAGGGAAATCTGCTAGGACCTGAGGACCTGCATCCCTTCTCCCTCACCTCTCATTGCAGAAGGTTAGAATATATAAAAAAAAGTATTAGGGACTGAAGATAATTTGGTACTTTGCTCCATGTGGCTGCTAGGTCAAAGTTGGCTTATAAACTTTTCATGTGCAGTTGATGGGAAGACAGATGTTAGACATTAAACGGTGAGTATGTTTTGTTATATCCATTAATAGACTTAAAACGTTGCAGTGAGAATCTTATTTCACAACTGTTACCTCAAGTGCTTAAAATGGTAGCCCACAGTAACGAAAGAAACAACGTTACCTTTCACAATCTCAGGACATCCCAAAGCAATATACAGCCAATGAAGTACCTCGGAAGGGTAATTAATCACTGTTGTAATGTAGGAAACACCACAGTCAATTTGCACACAGCAAGTTCCCACAAACAATTTGGCAATCTGATAATGTGTTTTAGTGCTGTTAGTTAAGGGATATGTATTGGCCCGGTCAGCATGGAGAAACCACCTGCTGTTCTTTGAAGTAGTGCCTTGGGATCTTTTATGTCCACCAGAGAGGGAAGACGAGACATCAATTTAACATCTCATCCAAAAAACGACACCGTCACCAGTGCAGCACTGGGATGTCAGCCTAGATCTTGTGCTCAAGTCTCTGGGGCGGGACTTGAACCTTCTGACTCACAGGCAAGAGCACTTCCAACTGAGCCTCAGCTGACACTGTCTGAAGTAAACAGACTCTCTACAGTATTTTGATCTCAGACCACATTTTAACTTAATGTTGAATAGAATTATGTGGCTATATATCAAGGACATCAGAGAGGTTAAAGATGTAGGGTACTGTGGGAGATGAAAAGTCATGATTAGATCTCTTTAACATGAAAATAACACAATTAGAATATAAAGGGTATGTCATGAACTGCCAGATCAGGATGAGAAGGATATAAAAGGTGTACGTGAAAACAGGAATATTTTAATCGGGGAATTGCAATCAATCAAATATTACAACAACAACTTGTTTTACATAGCATCTTTAACATAGTAAAACATCCCAAGGAGTGTCATAAGAGGGTAATCAGACAAAAACCCAACATAAAACCAAAGAAACAGATATTAGGACAGGTTTTAAGGTAGGACTTAGTGGAGGAGAGAGAGATAGAGGTTTAGGGAGGGAATTTCAGAGCTTATCGCCTAGACAGCTGAAGGCACAGCCACCAATGATGCAGAGTAGGAAGTGGAGGATAGACAAGCGGCCAGAGTTGGAGGAACACAGAGTTCATAGAGATTATTTATCCAAATATAAATTGGGAATTGCCCAAGTGGGTTGATGTCTGAGTAGGTGAACATAATGCTTGACTGCTGCATTAACAAAAGGGAAGCACAGGAAGTTGTGCTAACAACTTACATTTTTATAGCATCTTTAACAAAGTTAATGTCCCAAAGTGCTTCACAGAAATGCTATAAAGCAAAATTTGACACCAGGTGACATTAGAGCAGATGTCCAAAACCTTGTCAAAGAAGTAGGTTTTAAGGAAGAGAGAGAGGTAGAGAGACAGAGGTTTAGGGAGGGATTTCCAGAGCTTAGGACCTAGGCAGCAGCAAGCATGGTCACCAAAGGTGGAACAATTAAAATCAGGTATGCTCAAGAGGCCAGAATTGAAGGACCACAGATATCCAAAGGTTTGTGGGTGGAGATTACAGAGATAGGGAAGGGTGAGGCCATATTGCTAGTGTCTAATAAGTTCTGGTAATGGAGAACCATAATATCAGCTAGCATAGGGACCAGGAACGGAAGTTGAGTAAGGCATCAGTTTAGAGGGAATAGCAATCTGGTAATGTTAATTAACCCAGACAACATCCAGAAAATTAAATCCACAGCAACTTTGGAGGATTGTGAGCACAGATCCCACAGGAAATGTCATACCTGGTATCACTGACATTGGTGGGGTGGGGAAGGGTGATGGGAGGACATGTGATCTTACCCTCTGAGTGCATAACAGTCAGGGGCAAATGCAGGAGTCTAAGTAGAAGCCAAAAAGAAAAGAATTTAAAAATGTTCTGCCTTTAGAAATTTCCAGAAATGCCAAGGACCAGGAGCGAAATTTGCAGAAATGCCAAGGGTCAGCAGCCAGAAATACAATTGTAAAAAGACTAACTTTAAATAAAAATGAAAGAACAGTTTCTACAAATCAACTTAAGGATGGGGGTGAGGGAATTGTTCCAGGCTTCAATAGAGGACAAATGTCATACCTTTAAAAGTATAGGATTGAAAATCCCTGCAGGAAGGGTTAAGATTTAGACTGGAATCTGGATACGTCAGGTTCTAATCTTGCTGAAGACTTTCCATCAGGCTTTTTTTTTTGTTTGTTCATTCATGGGATGTGGGCATCGCTGGCTAGGCCAGCATTTATTGCCCATCCCTTATTGCCCTTGAGAAGATGGTGGTGAGCTGCCTTCTTGAACCACTGCAGTCCATGTGGGGTAGGTATACCCACTGTGCTGTTAGGAAGGGAGTTCCAGGATTTTGACCCAGCAACAGTGAAGGAACGGCGATATAGTACCAAGTCAGGATGGTGTGTGGCTTGGAGGGGAACTTGCAGTTGGTGGTGTTCCCATGTATTTGCTGCCCTTGTCCTTCTAGTTGGTAGAGGTCGTGGGTTTGGAAGGTGCTGTCTAAGAAGCCTTGGTGCGTTGCTGCAATGCATCTTGTAGATGGTACACACTGCTGCCACTGTGCGTCGATGGTGGAGGGAGTGAATGTTTGTGGATGGGGTGCCAATCAAGCGGG